>NC_057808.1:227228383-227524303 GCF_018294505.1 Triticum aestivum
TGAACCTCGGTTGGGGGGGTCATGCATTCATAGCTTAGGATTCCCTTCGTGCCAACACAAGGGAAGAGGGGGGCTGCTAGCTAGTTCGCACTTTGCTAGGTGAACCTCGGTTGGGGAGGAGGGGCATGCATTCATAGCTTAGTATTCCCTTCGTGCCGACACGAGGGGGGTGGGGCAAGCAATACCGTGCGCTTTGCGAGAGAGGTGCCACATCGAAGTTGCATTTGGTATTTGAAAATCAAACCACCCTTTTCATACATAAATTTGGTCCACATGCAAGTGAGTTCATGTTCTGACCCTCTCCCTCGTCATTTTTTGCCAAATTTATTAACATTAGACAAGTCTGATGATGCAACGGACACGGTTCACTCAAACTAACCGTGTGCCACGTCGGTGCCCCTGTCACGCACACATCCGCACAGTACATTGGGCTCCACGAGGCTCCCCCTATCAAAAATATCTGCCCGCCTCGAGGGCTTTTCTGTTTCATAACACATGGTTGTTATCTCCGGATCTTCTGCGATCACTACAAAAAAAAGACACATCCGTGACATTTTGGGCCGAACGAATTTTTTTCTATCATACTTATGACACTTCTATGCCAATAATTGTGACAAAACACGGTATCATCATAGATGTGGTGGGGTCCTACTTCTATGACAAAAAATCATGACAGAAAATGGGCTTTTCGTCCTGGGCGGGCCGGAGACGCAGCTGCATGACATTCTTTGGGCCGTCCATGACAAAAAAAACATGGTAGAAGCGAGGGCGAGGAAAATATCGGGGTGTTCCCGGTTACGGTGGGTGGTCGGGGCCGAGCGATGCACGTTTCTATCGTACACGCACGCGCGTGGGTGCGAGGCGTTGGGCTCTAACTGAACCCGAGCGAGGCGTTGGGATCTAACTGAATCCGAGCGATTGCACTGCAGGCTACGCGTTACTGAACCCGAGCGATCGATCGATGGCTGTTAACTGAACCCGATCGACCGATTCCTTCGCTACTGCTGCTAACTGAAGCCGATCGATGCTGCCTCTGGATGAACAGTGAGCGTTGCTGGGGGGTTTGGATGAACAGTTCCCGGTGGGGTGGATGAACAGGACCCCGTGGTGTTTCCTCTGGATGAACAGTGAGCGTTGCTGGGGGGTTTGGATGAACAGTTCCCGGTGGGGGTGGATGAACAGGACCCTGTGGTGTTGCCTCTGGATGAACAGGACCCCGATCGATTGAGCCGGTTGGGGCTGGATGAATAGGACCCCGTGGAGGGCTGGATGAATAGGACCACCCCGTGGAGGGCTGGATGAACAGTAGCCCGTGGAGGGGTGGTTGAACAGGAGCCCGTGGAGAGGGCTGGTTGAACAGTAGCCGGTGGAGTAGCGCGCGGTGGAGGCTGGATGAATAGGAGCACGTGGATGAACAGTCGCAGGTGGAGGCTGGAGGAGGTCGACGGTGGATGAACAGTAGCCCGTGGAGGCTGGAGGGGGTCAACGGTGGAGATGAACAGTATCCCGTGGAGTCCCGTTTTGTGGTACGCCACACCCCTCTCGATGAACAGGACCCCCGTTTCATTCGTAGCGCTCCAACACAAGTCCGTTTCCTCCGTTTTGCGGTACGCCACACCCCTCCCGATCAACAGGACCCCCGTTTCGACTGTAGGAGGTCCATTTCCTCTGTTTTGCGGTACGCCAGACCCCTCCCGATGAACAGGATCCTGTTTCGAACGTGGCATGTCGAACACAAGGCCGTTTCCTCCGTTCTGCGGTATGCCAGGCCTCGTTTCCATCGGCTGTTCCGTCCAAGCCCTCCCGATGAACACAACGACGCATTCCGTTCCGACCCAGCCGGTTGGCTCCTCATGAACACGACGACGACGTTGTTTCTTCGTTTCCACCCAGCCATGTACACGAGCCCTGGCCGTACGTACGCGCGAGTAGGCGTTCGAGACCCCGCCCGTATGTACGTATGTGGCCGTATTTACTTTCTTGCACCTTGGGCGCTATACGTATGTGTACATGCTACGTGCGCGCCTCTGCTACACACGTGTGCGCCTCTACATCGACCAGTATGTACATACACGTTCGCGATCAGAACGACAATGCTACGTATGCTTCGACCAGGTGGGTCCCGACTGTCACGCAGTTCCTTGCGTGCGAAGATGTAGCTGGTGGGTCCCAGCAGTCAGGGGGGCGAATCGTTTTTTTTTGCCCGGACGCACTTCCTTGCATGCGAAGATGTAGCTGGTGGGTCCCAACAGTCAGGGGGAAACTTTTTTTCACGAAATACGGTGGCCTGTCCGGTGGGTCCCCACTGTCAGGTGGAGGAATAATTATTTTGCATGTAATAAGGAGGCACTTCCTTGCTGCGGCTGTGGACCCAGCTGTCAGCCTCTCCACATACAGTCCACGTCCGATGGAAGCCGTTCCTTGACCATGTTGACCATGCCGCGCCGAGAGCACCAGGGCGGTGGACGACGGCGAGGCCTAGGAAGGGGAAGACGCGGAGCCGGGGAAGACGCGGTAGTGGATGCCCACGCGTAGAGGAGTACGAGGGTTCACTGGTTCGCTGCGGTGTGAGGCTGCCATTGCCGCAGAATAACAGGGGGTGTGGGTGAGTAGAGGGATGGCCTGGCTAGCGGTGGGAATAGTAGGGGGTGGTGAGGCCTCCGCGGCAGCACAGCCAGCCACGGGAGGCAGGAGCATGCGGCACGACCGGCGCTGCTTTGGGCGGCTGGAGTAGGAAGACCAGAGGTTGAATAAGGCACTATGGTCGTTGGATGGACATCGTACGGTCACTGGAGCTAGAATCGTTCATATTGACTAAGTTGACAAAGCACTCCGTCCCCATCAACTTAGTAGGCCCACAAGTCAGCCTCCCACCAAGGTGGGTCCCAACCAGCAGGGGGAGTATTCATTTTTTTGTGCGTAATAAGGAGGCACTTCCGGTGGGTCCGAGCTGACAGCGGGGGGAATGTTTTTTTTGCGAAATACGGTGGCTTGTCCGGTGGGTCCCAACAGTCAGGGGGGGACATTTTTTTCGCCAAATACGATGGCCCGTCCGATGGGTCCCTGTTGTCAGGTGGAGGAATAATTTATTTCCGCGTAATAAGGAGGCACTTCCTTGCGGCTACCCTGGACCCAGCTGTCAGCCTCTCCACGACAATACTCTTCTGATGGAAGTCGTTCCTTGACCATGTTGACCACGCTGCGTCGAGAGCACCAGGGCGGTGGACGACGGCGAGGCCTAGGAAGGGGACGGCGCGGAGCCGGGGAAGACGCGATAGTGGATGCCCACGCGGAGAGGAGTACGAGGGTTCACTGGTTCGGCTGCGGTGTGAGGCTGCCGTTGCCGCAGAATAACAGGGGGTGTGGGTGAGTAGAGGGATGCCCTGGCCAGCGGTGGGAGTAGTAGGGGGCGGTGAGGCCTGCACGGGAGGCGGGAGCAGGCGGTCCCACCGGCGCTGGATTTGGCGGCTGGAGCAAGAAGATCAGAGATTGAAGAAACACGACGGCCGTTGGATTGACATCCAACGGTTACGTTTGCTAGAATCGTTTGTTGACGTATATAATAACTAAAAAAATCTTGCATACGCGTCAACTTAATAGGTCCATAAGTCAGACCATTCCCTCTTTTTTTAAATAATTTATATATAGCACATTGCGACTTCTTATGCAATTTATTGCAGTCCGTTTTTTTGGTTGGCCAGGGCCCATTTCGCATATTTCTATGGGTTCCAAACTATTTTTAATACCAAAATGTCGAGCCAGATTTAAAGTACTTTGAAGATATATTTAAATTAGGTTAATGCCCAGTGAAATAGGAATCTGAAAATGTGAAAAAATTCATATTACTTTCAAGATTTGCATGCGTCTTGAAAGAGTTGCAGCCCATCAAGGCGTAGAAAAATAAATAGGCCTGGATTGGGTATTCTTCAGAAAAAATAAACTGGGCTCATTTTCATAAAGAAAAAAATAGTTGGGCTGGTCACATGGTGAACATAAAATATAAGCCTGGGCTAGATGGGCCACAGCCCGGTTCAAACCCTGCCCCGTCTCAACAATAACAAAAAAAATACTGCTCGAGCAGCTACGTCCCAGGTGTCAGCCGATCTTGTGTTGTTCTCTTGTCTATTGACTATATACGCTCACAATGTCGTGGGTCCCAGATGTCAGGAAAACACTAGGAGGAAGCATTTTATTTTTCCATACGCTAACATGGTGGGCCCGTACTGTCATCCTCTCCACGTACTTCTGCCGATTCCTGTTGTTTGTTGACCATGTTGACAACGCGAGAGGGCGGCGCCGCGACGAGCGCACCAAAGCACGTGGAGGACGACGGCGAGGCCTCGGACGTCGGCGTTAACGATTTAGGAGACGGTGGGGCGGTGATGCGTGCGCTGAGGCGCAGCCAGCCGTGGGAGGCAGAAGCAGGCGGCCCCACCGGCGCTGGTTTGGTTTTGGCGGCTGGAGGAAGACAGGACTGAAGAAACACGACAGACTGTAAAAGCGGCAGGAGTACTTAACAACCTTAACTGAAAGCAGCAGGGGCACTTAACAACCATAGCTGAAAGCAGTATGAGTACTTATACAGGTTCAACCGTACAAACCACGCCTCAAACAGTGCTACTTTGCCTACAGTTAACCAAGGGTGAGGACGCCAAGCCCCAGGACAAGGCCCAGGTGCCACCCCGCCCATCCACAACCTTCTGAAAGCGGCTTCATATCGCAATGTGGTCAATAAACAGGATATTCGCTTTAGAGCCATGGAAAAGCAGGAACATAATCTTCTGTCCTATTCTCCAAGATGGACGGGCCTTCATTATTTGAGACCACCCATGAATAAGTATCTTTTCACCTCCAAGGGGAATGGAGTAGGTCGACATAAACATCATGTTGTGACCAAGCGCAAGTCTGACCCGACCATGGTCAGGCATCTGTATAGGAACAATAGAACTGGGCAGTTTCTGTTTCAAGAAGATCACAGCTGTAAAACTGTGTATAAGCAATAGTTTATGAACAACATATATAACAGAAAACAGCTCGTACCATAAGTTTCTCGACACAGTTGGACCTGTTCAACGAGTGCAGCAGTGGCACACATATCCCACGTGGCCTTCCACCATTGAAACGCCCCACAAGGACCTCAAGACGATCAATAAAGTGTAGGAACTTGTGGATGTCGTCCCAGTCAACTTCAGTGCCATCAGTAACAGCTGAGTTGTTACAGAATAACAAACGAGCAGCCTGCTTAACTCTGAAAAAACCTACACGTGCCACCAAATATAAGAAAATATTAGTTAGAAGTAGCATCTTCGTGAGAGATTCGTTGCTACTTCTAAAGTTAAATTGTGATTAGTTAGACAGAATAGGTGGATTGAGAAGTAATCGAGGCAACAAGCAAGAACCAGATACAAAACTAACATGGATGAACAATTGGAACGACGTCGGGGTGGAAGATCGCAGTGAAGATGAGACCAGGTTCTGCTATTTCCATCAACATTCATGCGCCAACTTTTTGTCCGTAACACTTGAGAAAGTTTATCCAAGTTTGGCCATAAAAAAGTAGCGATCTTCTTGGTTCATGAACCCAACTCGGAACTTATATCCATGGCTTGTCTTCACTGTGACCATTAAATTGGTGTATTCAGTTATGGCAAGGCTGAGCATCTTGAGTACATGTGTTCTGGCAGAGCAAATAATGCACTGCAGGAAAAATAATATGAGAACACAATGTATTCCCTATCCAAATCTAGAAATAACTTCCTCCTTCACATCAGGAACACAATGTAGTACCTATTATCCAAATATAGCAATCCAAATTTCCAAATTAGTCGACAACATGTTCAAAAAAAAACCACCCTCTGGGATAGAAAAGAGGATTCTAGGAACATACTGTGCGCATTTTAAAATCCTGTGTTAGGATGAGAAGGAACAAGTGTGGCGTCTCGCCGAGGGCGCAGAAACCTGTAGGGTCCTCGCACTTTGGGCACTGCAAATGAAACACACTAGATTCAGTAGGAAGAAAAATGCATCAACGGCGGCGGCTGCCATCCTAGGATTACCCGCGACCAAGGGACTTGGATTTATCAAGGATGGATGAAGAATTCGTACCTGGTTCTCCATGAGAAAACCCTATGCAATCGCCGAGAGGGGGTTTCTCTGAAAAAGCCGATGAGGGAGAAGGGGATTCGGGCCAGTGAAATATTGCCGCTTCGTCTGTCCAGCTTACTGCTAAAGCTGGAAAGGGGGGTTGTGATTTGACGGCTCATTGGGCATTACTGCGGCGCTACGACCGGGGTGTGTCTACCGTGCAGTTGTGCACTCTAATTTGTGCATATGGCACGTGGACCTCGTTGCCGGATGCCCCACATATCAGCGAAAGGAAGTAGAAAAACAGGAGTAACTAGTTACACAAAAATATATTTTTGACAGAGAGATACTCCCTCTGTAAAGAAATATACAAATCTTTTATATCACAACTTTATACATAAGAAAAATCAAGGGGAATATATATAACATATATAATTATAAAAAACAGAGTTGTTTTTAACACAATATAGACGAGTTGGTGATGATGGTGTGCCTGCCATCTTGCAATATAGGCCGTCCGATTTATATCTGACGGATAGGAAGGAAACTATGGCAATTTTGCAAAAAGGTACGCACACACCTCTCCACATTTGCAAATAAGGCCTTCCCTCGTTCAACCTTTTCTCTCACAAGATAAAATACTCATACAAATGCATCTTGATGTTACGTGCAACGCACGGGCATTATGGGGGTTCAGCTGAGAATATAATACTCAGACAGGCTCACGGTTCTGGACTTTGGGCCACAGGCCCACCCTGCATGTTTGGGGGCCCATGTGTTCTACCTCAGCGCTTTTCATATTGCAAGCGATCGGTACGGCGCTAGTTTTAGATGCTGTCGCAAGGCGAATACACAAAATTGAATAAAGCACGACAGCTATTGGAATGAAATCGAACGACAGTTCCTAACCAGCAATGGGAGCTGCAATTCTATCAACGATATACCATGTGATAAATAATACTGTCGTATTACTTATACACATAGGACACTTGTTTCACCATGCTAGATTATTACATCAAAATCTCTCATAGGATAGATCAGTTCGGCAGTTGCGTGCTGCTACTGAAGAATTTCAAAGTTGATTTGGACCAGCTCTCCATGCCGAGAAAGTTCGATTTTGAGATCATCCCCTACCGCATGATATGATTTAGATTTGAACCTTGACCATCCTTTAGCATCAATCATCATGCGACCATCCTTTGTACTTACGGTATATTGAGTAGGTTCATTCACACCAAGGCTGCGCATGGTAAGAGAAACTTGGCCGCTGTCGCCCAGATTGTTGAACGACTCCCTCGTTGCTCTAGGAATTCTCTGTTTGCAAACAAGAAGACATACCCAAACAGTTAGATCAACACAATGAATCATGCGAAACAACATGGAAAGAAAAAAGAACGAAACACTTGGGCGGCCAATGCTTACCAAGAAGGTGGACATGTCGGTTTTTGTAAGGACTTTGGTATATGAAGTGTGAACTACAGCCCAGTCTGTTGCCGGTGCAACTGCTCGTTCGGTTGCCGCTGCACGGGCCGGAGCAGATGCAAGTGCAAGTGTTGGTGCAGGTGCCGAAGCCGCTGCTGCTGCCGGAGATGGTGCTCCTTGTAGAGCTGGTGCCGGTGTCGGAGCAGGTGCCGGTGTCGATGCCTGATCCTTCGGTAGATCAGCCTGATCCGCTGACGCGGTCGGTGCCCAATGCTTAGCTGGATCAGACTGAGTTGCTGCCGCTGTCAGTGCTAGAGCAACTGCCGGTGCTCGATTCGTTGCCGAAGGTGGTAACGATGTGCGAGACAGCGGCGATCGTGTCTGGTCTGCTATGATCAGCTTTCTAACTTGACTAGGCTTCGTGACCGTGATCCAGTTTTTTTTCTTCATTTCTTTTAAACGCGAGAAGGACTAATTGTGGCGTTTTTGTTAAACCAAACTGCAGTTCATCATAGGGATTTAGCTTGTACTCAGACAACAGAATGATCCAATTTTTTCCAGTAATATAAGTGATGGACAGTGCCTTCGTTACTGACACGACATAAGAAGTGAAACCTGCAAAAATAGCCATCGTAGAGCAAACCAAACGATTTATTCTGTGATGAATGTCACATGGCAAAACCTGCATCGTAAAATTGCAGGAAAAGAAACAAAACATGACATTAAATCAATAAGATTTAGACAGTAAATCAATAAGATTTACTTGATGTGACACGAGTAAATCCTTACCAGGAAATCACTATGTTGAAGTACTAAACAGAAGATTGATCGTCCAACTACGGGTGGCATGCAGGGGCCCGGCCTACTCCCACAAGCAGGACAGTCCAAAGGTCATGACAAATCGTATGGACCGAACATCCATGGGACTGGAAATCCTGGTGGGTGCGATAAACCCTGCAATGCATACAGATATTGGAGTGTAACCATAATTGATAAACCGTCCTCACAAAAAAGATGATCTGGATACTTCAAAATATACAGACTGAATTGAGTGGACAGACATTAACATAGACCGTTCTCAGGACTGACCACACACCAAAAGCGGCAGTACTAATAAACAATACAGGGTTCACAAACACAAATCAAGTACTGAACAATAGTACTTACTACAGCCAAGCAAAGTTGCACTAATTAAACTCTGCAGACTATTTCTTGCCACCGACCTATGGGATGAACCCCGCATAACTGACTAGGCCATGGACTTCGTGAGAGATGTCTACATGCACCATCACCATCTCGTCAACCTTGGAGAACCTAACAGAGTGGTCTTTCCACTCATAAACATGATCATGAAGACAGGCCGCATCAGATTTGTTGGGAAGCTTTACAAGAACCACACCCTTCGTAATTGAAGGCACGGCCAGGAAATTGTTGTGGTCAAGTACAGCCTCGAGAACACGCCTGACAACAATGCTACAGGAAAACACTAGTTCAGGACACGTGGCGACAAGGACACAGCAACTGGATAGTTTAGCAGTAGAACTCATCCTCAGGTCTACCAGTTCACACGGCATGACTTTGAGAACTTCATCTCCACCGCGGACCTGGTTCTAATTCAAACAGAAACCATATTTTATTACTACCTCCGTTCAAAAATATAAGATGATTTTCGATATTATACTCCATATATGACTACATATACGCACAGAAATGAGTGAACAAAGACACTAGAACATGTCTTCAAAGGCATGAGAGCAGAGGGATTACTTGCAATATCCATAACACAAGTTACTGAGGCAAATATACCCTCTTCAAAGGTAGCATTGATGTTCATAAAGTACTCCCTCCGTCCCAAAATTCTTGTCTTAGATTTGTCTAGATACGGATGTATCAAGTCACATTTTAGTATTAGATACATCCATATGTAGACAAATCTAAGACAAGAAATTTGGGACAGAGGGAGTAGTTGAAAGTAATCTATAAGAAATCAGTGTCAACCTCTCGCATGTTTTGGTCAAAAGAGGAATTTAGAACCGTCATTTGGCACACAAAAATCGCATGCAAGATCACCCAGAAAGATGTACTACTAGTACTAGTACTGCGTGTTAGATGAAAAAACACGATCAAGATCGAGAAAATATCGTCAAGAAGAGATATTACCTGGACTTGCTTACGGAGAGGGGGGCTTGGACAGGGCGATGGCTTTGAGCTTGTCTGCAGTAGTCTCGGCGGGGTGCTTGCGCTTCTTCGTACCATGAGCCTCGACGGTTTTGGCCAGAGCCATAGACATCACTTCGGCCGGTGCTCCAGCGTCCATCAAGAAACTGTCAAATAGAAATAAAAGAAAAGAAACCATAATCACAAACCCAAAAGAAGAAAAGAGAGGGAGTTATAGGATCGGTCTTGGGGTTGCAAGACCGGGCCTTCGCCAGAATCAACACCATTGATGAGCTCACCTTTCCTTCTTTGGGAGAGAAGAACAATGGCAGAAGCAGGTCGGGTTTTTCTTGAAGAAATGAGGAACAAGGTGAGGGAGAAGCGAGTTGGGTAGAGAGGAAGCTGAGAGAGAAGAGTGAAATGATGGTTGCTTCGTCCGTCCAACTTACTGCTGGAATGGAGGGGGTTTTGTGATTTGACGGCTCATTGGGCATTACTGCGGCTCTTCGATCGGGGTAGTCTACCGTCACTCTACTACGGAGTAATTTAGTGCATGGCTGGTGGACCCCGATGCTGGCTGTCCCACACGTTGGCGAAAGTGAGTAATTTAGTGCATGGCTGGAGGAGGATCCGCACGGTAGAGCGTGTCCACTGTTTTTCTGAATAAAAAATGAGTACAGCAAGCGTTTCCACTCTTACGACGGAGGAGTGCGAAACACGACAGCCACTTGAACATACACAGTGCTCCTACTACTAGGCATGTGCAGTGGTTCATACGTCAGTACTACATAATCTTGTTGCTAGTGTAGTAAGATATGACGACAACAAATGATGTTGTGCGCATGTCAACTATATGAACAGTAATGTAGTAACATAGTACCACTTTCTCGACTGTCCGGTCGAGAATGAACGGTGAGATCAATGTTAACAGAACTAGGTCTACAGCGCACGGAGAGTACAGTGCTACAGTACTCCACGAAACATGAACCATATGAAGCACGAATAGTGTTAGGCAGGGTGTATGAAGGGTGCACGGGATGGGAGCAAAAGTTCCCTTCTCGACCCACTTTTGGGTGTTTGGTAGAGTTCATGAAGGGTGCATGAGTCCACACTAGTAGGTTAACACAAATACACGAAGAGGAAACAACTACTCCCTCCGTCTAGGTGTGTAAGTCATCTTACGTTGTGCACTGCGACCAAGGCGGAGAGGTAAACGAGAAAACTTAACGTCCTTTTGCTAATTAATAGCATTGCATGCAATGAACTAACCACTGCATGTCATGTTTATTAGTCCCAAGTCATTGAAAGCATGCACGGTCCATGTCTCTTATTGGTTGATATGTCACAAAACAAGAAACGGGGAGGGAGTTAATGTATCGTGCCTAAGTGCTTTGGGATTATTTGGTTTTCGTAAGGTGACTTACACACCTAGACAGAGGAGTATATTGAGATGAGAATGCAACCAAACACACCCACACGCTTTGTGCTACAGTGACTGATCTGCACCGTCTGAGTTTGATCCAACGGTCATGTTGCGCCGAGACATGGACATGCCCATGCAGAGGGCGCCTAAACACCACCGAAGTCCCTCTGCTTCTCGAGGCGCACGACGTTGGTGATGCAGGGGGCGAAATGGCTGAAAGGCAATGCAATCTATGGGAAGGCGGAGGGAGCCAGCCGAGGAGCGGGGAATCTTTTGGTTTTCACCATGGTAAAACACCAGTCGACGACTTCTCACATCAGGGAGCAGTGGGTTTTACAGGCGGAGTCATCGTGACTAATTGTTGCTGCGCCTGCTCCCGTCACTCAAAAAAATTAAAAATCCTGCCGCGCCTGCTCCCGTCAATCAAAAAAATAAAAATCCCGCCGCACTCAAACACCAGAGCAACGTCGCGGTGGATATTTAAATTTACCTGCCGGCAAGTAGATAAAAAAGGGGTGAAAAAACAAATGTGGCGGCGGCCTAGCTAATCGGTCGAACTAGCCCAACTAGCTAGCCACCGTGCTTCACTGATGTACTCGGCGGGAAAAGTGGTCTTTCGTGATTTGACGACTCATTTACTTGCTTCAGCGAAAACGCGCGGTAGGGCGTCCCATTTCAGGAAGAATATATGCGTGCACCACCCGGGAGGACCCCGAAACCGCGCGGTAGGGTGTGCCATGTCTCGGCACAGAGGAAAAATGTGCGTGTAAAAATTTACTGTATCATACGTAGTACCTATGGTTCGACCTCGGGACCCAGCCAGTCGGTCGAAAACACCCCACTAGCCACACAGCTTCATCATGCTAACATGGCACGGAGGATAGGTGTGGTTAGCTCCGTCTCGACCAGCCACAACGTCTCTTGTTCTAGGCGATCTTCTATTTTCCAAGCTTTTTTTTAGTTGTAATAACACTACGGCAAGCTAGCGCCGCTCTTCGTGTGTGCCCATGCAAAGGTTAGACGATGGAGAGAAGAGAGAGATCGCAGACCTGTGACCCACCAGTAAGTGAGTCAACGGTCATGCACGTGTTGACGAGGCACTCCCTCTACTCTACTCAACGTAATACTGTATAAAATCAAGTTATGGGACAAAGCCAACAACCTTTGTTGTTTCAGGCTATCGGCTTACGCTTTGTAGTCCAGGTTGCCAGTTCGAATCTCGTCTTCCAGATTTGTTAGTTTTAGGTCCAAATTTGATTGGGACTCCCGTGTGTTGTTCCGATATTTCAGTGTAGGATGGTTTTTTTGAACAAACACTTTGCGCGGTTAGACAAGTAATGACACAAGTTACACGTATTTTGCAAGTTTACGAACAAAAATGACAGCGGCATAGAATATCACATCCACCCCGCAGCTTAGATGCTATGGTGATATGAGTTTTTACACCGTTGGAAGTGAGATCCAATGGCTTGGGAGTAGTCTTTGTAATTATGCGCAATTTCCAAACTCTCCAAAGGTTTTTTTGCAAATAAAACATTCAGGCCTCGTGTGTGCTGTTGCATCTTGGATCCAACGGCTCCCCGTTGCTCATATTAGGTGCTCCCCGTAGCTTAATTACCAGCTACGGTGATATGAGCATCTAGGTCATATGATCAGTGATCAGATGGCACATGCGTAGTACTTGTACTTTCTGCGCAATTCCCAAACTCTCTCAGCCGTATATTGCAAAAACATTCAAACCTCCTACTGTGGACCGTTAGATCTCCGTGAACTCGTATCACCATAGAATCTATGGTGCGGGAGCACCTCATATTCTCCCGTGCGATAAAACATAAGGTGCTCTCGCAGCTTGGATGCTACGGTGATACGAGCTTCGAGGTCGTTTGATCTGAGATCCAATGGCATCTGAGCAGTCTTTGTGCTTGTAAGCAGTGGCCGAACTCTTTGGGGGCTTTTCTGCAAAAAAACATTCGAACCACCGAGGAGGTGTTGGGTCACAAATCCAACGGCTCCGAAGAGCTTGTATCACCAAAGCATCTAAGGTGTGGTAGCACATGATATTCTTACATACAGGAGAATATGATGTCCTCCTTCATCTTAGATGCTACGGTGATACGAGCTTCGAGGTTGTTGGATACGGGATCCAAGGGCATCTGAGTAGTTTTTGTACAAATTGTGTGCAATTCTCAAACTCATCAAGGTTTCCTGTAAAAATATTAAGACATCATGTGAGCTGATATATCTCAGATCTACAAGCTCCAAGCAACTCGTATCGGCATATAGCATCTAAGGTATGGGGGCACATGATATTCTCCCGGGGAGGAGGGGTGGGGGTGCACAACCAATCGGTGGTTGGGAGGGTGGGGACAAATATAATCTAAACAACCCTAAACAGAGCTTCACAATTTTATCTAAGGCCGAGGGGGTGACCCCCGACAATCATAGCTCCGCCTAATTAAACACAACATTTGCATGTACTGTAGTACTAGACTTAATATTCATGTTTCAGTTTCATGTTCGTTTTAAATATTGAATTGAGGACCATGCATGTCTTACGTTTTACTCCCTTCATTCCTAAATATTAGTCTTTTTAGAGATTTCAAGTGGACTGGCACATACGGATGTATATAGACATATTTTAGAGTGTAGATTCACTCATTTTGCTCCGTATGTAGTCGCTTGTTGAAATCTCTAAAAGACTAATATTTAGGAACAGAAGGAGTATTTTTGAATTCGTGTCATACATGCATGGTTTGGAAAAATAGATGCACTATACTTATTGGATTGTTGTTGTGTTCGTGTGTGGGTGTCTCTCTGTGTGCGTGTATGTGTATGTGTGTGTGTGGTCATATGCTTGATACATACAAAGTTTTCTCACCTCCATATTGTTCATCTTTTAAATATGAATTTGCATTGAAAAACTTACCAGGGATACCATGAAATGTGAAATCCACGTTGAGATCACTATATCACAAACTCACTCTAATTCAACAACTGGTCATAAATCAATTACCACGTTGAGATTAGTATTCGCAAGGAAAATACGGGCATTGTAATACACATAGATTTGTTCGGCAATTTAAAAGGTTCCTTTCGTATTCTCGAATGGTAGGACCCAACGGCGTACCAGCCAGACCTTGGCTCGTGTTGATCCTAAAAAAATAAAAAATAAAAAACCGGGCTCGTGTCCTTCTGGTGGCGTGCGTGGTATGCACATTAGGCAACCCCAACCAGTTGAGCCTCCACGTTTCGAGTCAAAATATCTGGCGGCCAGAATTCCAGCCCTAGGAAATTCCACTCATGTCGCCGGTCCATAATGACTACCGATGAACAACGGAGGGATGCTTTAGTAACTAGACAACGTTACCTACCGTGCCGAGCACGGTTCAATTCCCTCGGTCGCCGCTCGCCAAGGTCACCCGTCAACTGCATTGCCTAGTACTACTACTACTACACCAGGATGAGCACAGAATTGAGCCCGTTTGTTCATGCCTAGTACTTGAGTTAATATATCAGGCAATGCACTGGTACGGAGGGATTATCCTTTTGCTCTGCATATATAACTTGTCTGAAGTCTAACTAAGCAAAATGTTTGACCAAATCCTTTCTTGAAAAATACAACAAGACAGATGTATGGCTTGAAAATTTATTGCATGATGCAGGTTATGATATTGTTTCGAATCCTGGATCTTAAATTTCAGATAATCCAAAAGTGACCATAAATTCTTGAAACTGAGCATGGTCACGTGATATGGCACAAATATTACTTCGTAATTTTTTTCTTCAATTTGAGACAAGCTGCTTATGAAAAGTTGCACAAATGAAGAGCCAAGGTATTTTGGAACAAAGACCTGTCACGTGAAGGCGAACGCTTTCACTATTGAAACCGTGGGCATTTACGTGCCGCCACGAGTCCCGCTACTCATCGGCAGGTGCCGTCCGAGCAAGTGTGTGAGTCAACGGGAGGCGTGCGAGCAGACCGGTGCGCCGGCTGACAGGGAGGCGTGCGAGCAGACCGCTGTGTAGGCACACCGGGAGGCGAGCCCTTTGACCAGGCTCCGCCGCCCACCTTCGTCCCAACTGCTCCCACTTTTAATGTCGTCGGCGCCACAGTTTAAAATCAACCCCGCACTACCCGGTATCCCTACAATCTTCTCTCTTCCTCTCCGATTCTCCTGTCATCTACCTCCAACCAGCCTGACCTAAACGTACGCCATGCCGCATCACGATGGTCTGCCCTTAGTCTTCCAGTTTCCTGAGGAAGACACCCAGCCAGAGTCTCAAGAACATAAGGTGCTTTGGGACGAGCTTGAACGGGCCTTGCGGGAAGACGTCGCGCCTGTCCCTGCTCCCGTTCCGGCTCCCGTCGCCCCGACAGCGCCAGCGCCTATCCCCGTGGCATTGATGGGCTGGGGCCGCACATTGTCGCCGAGCTTGATGCCACGGGGTTCCATGAGGTCCCCACCGACTTTCACGCGCCCGTGCACCTGCCAGCGCATGCCCTTACGCGCACGCCCGTGCCGGTGCCCGTGCACCTGCCAGCGCATGCGCCTGTGCGTGCACTGACGTGCGCGCCCATGCCGGTGCCCGTGCGACAGCGCCTGTCCCCGCGCGGGTACCAGTGCCCCCCTCAGCGGCATGGATGGCCGCTGTCAACTGCTTCCTTGCACCAACGCTAGTCGCCTCCTCCCGCCAGTTGACTCGCTCCGAAGTCCAGAACATTTTGGCCTTCCTTGAAGCTAGGCCAACGTCCAGGAGTACGCCAACAACGGCGCAAGGCGCCACCGTCACTGTCGGTCAGTGGCCCAACGACACACAGAGCACGGCAGAGGAGCCGCTTCCCACCGCAAGACGCCCCCGCCGCCGCCACGTAATCTAAATTTGCCATGAAAAACGTTCGGATTGCCATGCTTAAAATCCAAATGTTTATCATTTCCGTTTATTTTAGATCGATGGTCGTATAATTTAAAGTCGGAGTCAAACTGAACGAAATCTATGGTTTGATCGATTGAATGTTCTGCTAGAGCCGTATCAAATTAAATATAAAACGTCATCAAGCCACATGTATTCCTTGTCATCCAACGACCTAGACTGATTCAATGTCGAGCGCTCAACACGTTTAGCTTGCAGTTAATTTCATGCCAAAAATAGTGCTAATCACATAATAACACGCAAATAATATCCTACTTAATATCCGCATGCACTTAATATACTTCCAAATTAACGTGCATTGCACGTACACACTCACTAGTGCTGCTAGCACGTGAAACTGGTGCCGTAACTTGTGAACACGTCCAGATATGGTCAACGGCAACATCGCCCGCGAGTTCTTCGTGTTTGCCCGTGCGTCTAAACGCAGAAGGGGAGGAGAGAGAGAGAGCACACATGGAACCCCCCCAGTAAGTGAAGGCGAATAGTACTAAAAATAATATTACATGTTATCAATTAAATAGGTTGTGGTAATATAAAAATATTATGTGAACAAAGGGAGGTACAACAAACATTGCTGTTCTACATATGTTGCCTATTGACGTGCGGCTTAAAGGCCCTGGTCGCATGTTCGATCCTCGTCCTTTATTTTTGAATTTGTATATGGGTCCAAATTTGTTTCATGACATGTGGGCCCCTCGGTGTGTAGTTTGTAGCACTTTAATTTGTAGGTCGAAATTTGTTCCATTCCAAGTGGACTATCAGTGTGTAGTTTTGTAGCTTATTTATAATAATTAAAGAGAACAACAAAGTTTTTTGCAATAATACCATGGTGCAACCTTGAAGGTGAGAAAGGACGTGCGAGAGAGCGATGACCGAGCCAGAGGGAAATCAACTAGGGGAGTTGCGGGGGTTGCAACGGTGTTTCGAGTAGTTGTGGGACGAATGCTACGAAAATATAATCTAAACCGACCGGAATAAATGCCTACACAAATTAATCCAAGGTTGGAGTGCCCCTCGCAATGTAAATAGCTCCGGCTTTGCGAGGGATGGAGAGGTAGCTTCAATGTGTGGAAGATACGGCGTGAGAAAGCGAGGTCAATTGAGAGACATATAGATAGAGAGACAAAGTGAGTGTGGTCCGACATTCATTGAACAAATATATATGCTCTGGAGAGATATTGTCCGATTGAGCTTTTGGCAAGGTGGGGGTTGTAAGATAGAGCTTGAGAGATGATCCAGTCACAGACGTGTAGATATATTTTGTGCGTGGGAGGAAGCAAGGTCAATCGATCACATAGGGTCGTCGTGCGATCGAAAGAGTGAGACGGGTTGGAGAGGGTGACATAGATAGACAATGTGCGTGAGAGAGTATACAATGTGAATAAGTCGAACTAGGCTCAAACATGGTGATATATCGTTTTTGTCTGAGAAAGAGCGAGGTCAATCGAGACATACAAAGAGAGATAGAGAGAGAGGGAGAGAGAGAGAGAGAGCGTGGCCCACCATGAGGTCGAAAGAGTGGGGGCGGCTTCAATGGACTGACCTAGATAGACAATCTGCGTGAGAGAGTATAGAGTGTGTCGATCGAGCCCCGAACAGGGAGATATATCATTTGTGTGTGAAAGAAAATGAGGTTAAACGAGACTCAGATAAAGAGAGCGAGTGTGGCCCGCCGTGCGGAAGAAAGAGTGAGACATTCTCGAGGGAGTGACCTAGATAGACAACGTGTGTGCGTGCGCACGAGAGGTTGGGGGGCTAGATAGGCAATGCATGTATTTAGCGTGAGAGGGTGAGAGGGAGAGGGAGAGAGAGAGAGCTCCGCATGGGGTGCAATGGCGGGTGTGTGAGGTAAATACATTTCATAACAGAGTGGAAAAAGGGGGTTGTGTAGTTGAGAGAGTTAGATATTGAAACATGTAGAGAAAGAATGGATGTGTGTTGGAAACCGATAGCTTCCTAAGGTGGTTAGGAGAGGAAGATTGACTGATACAGGAAGTATGTAGCGTGTGTGCGGGGGAGGGGGGGGCTAAAAACAACATTTGAATGTAGATAGTACGAGACTTAATATCGATGTTTCAATTCGGTGTGCATTGTAAGATTTGAACCGAGGACCATGCACATGGGTAATTATTTCGAATTTGTGCCATACTAGGTTTCGAAAAGTTGACATTGACTCGATTTGTTGTGCTATTTTGTAGGTCATATGTTTGAATCCATCCAAAAGGACGACGACAAAATAAGTTCGCGCTTCCACGTTTCGGATTGAAATATCTGGCGGCCCCAATTCCAGCCCTGCAAAATCTCCCTTCTCCACCGTCCCCTTCCGCGCCCAGATTGCTCAAATCCCTAATTCGCCGCCAACCCAAGCAAAGTTCGAATCACCCCTCGTCTCGTCTCTTTCCCCACCTCTGTGCCGGACGACGACAACGAAGACGACGGTCGCGCTTCACCACCGCACCGGAGCTACCTCATCTACTCCCTCGTCCACCGCACCGGGTGGTCCACCGACAACGTCGGCCGCCGCAACCGACGTGCCTCATAGACACTGACTTCCACCGCATTAGGTGCGCTTCACCGACGTCGACTCCCAGCTCATCGGGGCTACTTCACCGAGCACATGGTCGCGCCTCCGCCCCTCGAGGCCGCTGGGGCTTCACCAACGGTCTCGTCCACCGCATCGTAGCGCTCCGCTGCCACTCAAGATCTGCATCCGTGCGCGGCCAGCCAATGCCAGCGCATCACCCTCAACGGCTCTGAAGTGACCCGCACTCTAGCTAGGCGAGCATGCCCAAACGCCGGCCCGAACTAGGTATCCACACATCGCTCCCTTGTGCACTGTTCCGACGATGTTTGGATATCCTTTCACTGCTCTCTTAGCTTACACGCCTATCCAACTCTGACTTTAACTCTTATTTCTTCTGGAGATATCATCTGAAACAAGCAAATCCATTTTTTAGCGACGCATGACGGCGCTACGGGATCTGGTACACATCCTGCACACCTGTATAACCTTGTAAGTATCTGTCCTCCGGTACAATGGCAAGGTCGATTCCTCTTATTTGATCAGCCATTCGCCGTGTCAAAAATGCAGAGGGGGATGCAAGGAGCACAGTGCCTGCACATCCAAGCAAGTGGTAACATGGACTTGTACATGGAACATCCCAAGCGCAAGCAGAGCTGCAGTGAGCATGTACAACGAGCTAGCGTAAGTCCCTGCATTTCATTTAATTCGTACTGGCATTCGTGTATGATTTGTGTGCAGTGGTGGATCCACGAATTCAAGTTACCAGGGGCGAACATTTAACTTAAAAAATACGAAGGCACTTGCACTCCGGAAATCAACATAACTTGAGAAATGTGAAGCTACATGCACTTTGAAAACTAGCTAATGATCCAAAGTAGTTCAAATTATAAACACTAAATGATGCAAGCACCAAAAAACACAAAATGCAACATGGTGTACAAGGACTACAAACATGGTCTATTGCTTGAATTATTCGTTCTCTGGCTGAAAATATCGAAGTGTAATTGCACCTATAACCAGTGCGCAAACTGCATATCAATATATCTATCCTGCACAAGTATGCCAATAGTTTCAAACAACAGATTAGAAAAGTATTTATGCTATGTTGTCATGATACGGGGACTTTCTGGTAGATGGCCTCGACGTTTCCTCAAGCCATGAAAATGCACTATAATTTGCTTGTCATCAATGCCTGCAAATCTCTATGTCTCTCTCAACATAGCAGATCATCATTAGACACTAACTCCTTCAATGGGAGCTTGCAAAATGCTTGCATTAGATGCCTCATTAGACACTATATGTTCATCACCAGGAGCATGTAAAATGTTTGCATCAAATCCTTCATTAGTAGTCTGTTCATTAGACACTTCAGGCTCAAGAACAACATGAGCTTGGATGTTTGCACCAGAAACTTGATTAGATTCTCAGATTCAGTCAGTTTAGTATTGATTGGGGGAGTTATAAAATAAGTAGAAATTGGTTTCATTTTCTCATAGATTCCCTACATACAAGCAGTTTTACAACACCGTCAGGTTTAACTATTGGCCAGAAATTGAAGAGTTGACTTAGATATAATCAGGGATGTGATGTACCTGCTCGTTGCGCATGCTACTCTTGCAAGCTGCGACTGTCCATTTGCGCAAGCTCGATGCCATGACCGTGCTGCCGCCGCTGCCTCCCACACAGGCTACACCCAGGGTTGGATCTTCATCTTCTTGTCCTTCCGTTCGCTTGAAGCCCGGCGACCGCCCTCCAACGAGGGCGCGAGGAAGTGTTGTGTCGGTCTGTCCAGCGGCGGCTAGGTTAGGAGCAAACCAGACTGGAGGCTGGAGCGGATGAATTGGGATTTTTCCTGCTGTCGATCGATATGGGAGGCGCTCGTTTGGGCCGCGAGCCTGCTATAGGGCCTGCCTTGCACTTATGTTATTGGCCTATCCAAATTGAAACATTTTTCTTCATTTTTACATTGCCTGCTCGTGCGTTGGGACGAACAAAACTAGCCTGGGCCAACCTGGACGACTCAAACTAGGTGCACACTTTCGAGCCACCTGAGGCGGCCGCCCATACCAGCCCCTATGGTGGCGTCGCCCCTTTTTGCGTGTATGATAGGGGTAGTGAAAAATATTCCAGTGGCGCTTTTGATTTACCCACAGAATGGTTGAATTGCTTGTTTCTATGAACTGAGTTCGCCAATAATGTAAAGGATGCCAGTCTTTTCATCCTATTGTAGATTGCTTAGATCTCGATATGCCAAAAGTAATCGCATGAAATATACAGTAAAAGCCAGTGTGATGTGTGTGGCTACAACTAGTCTGACTACACGTCCTCATATAACATATCAAGGACGCACCATCTTACCAGATTAACCATTTGACTTACCAATGCAGTGTGGGAAGAAAGAAGTATTGGGATTGCGTATCCAAGCAATTGATGCCATGGACTCCTTCGTACAACCTTGTAAGCGAAAAAGAAGTTGCAGTGTGCCTGTACAAAGAACTAGCGTAAGTTCAGTTACCTGCTTCTCGGAATTTTAGTTAGCCACTTATTGCAAAATTGTTCAATTACGTTGCTTGGCTTAATTTAGTTCGCTACCGATTACATAATGCCACAGCCTGTTAATCCTATTATAGACTGCGCCTATCTATGTGTTTGATACTTACTGTTAAGAATTACCTGTTTGCCTGAACTTAAATAGCTACTTGTTTGTTTAACTGCTTTGCTGCTGCAACAATGGGTTACAATGATGTTAATAACTACTTTTCAGCATCAAATTGAAACTCTTTAATTCCTTGTTTGTTTAACTAGTTTGCTGTTATAACTCCCAGTTGAGATGTTTTGCTAACTTCAACTTTTCTGAATCCAATCGGAACTTTAATGGCAAAACAGGTTAGCCCAAGATCAAAGAGCGAGGTCCCCATGGACGTTGTATCATCCCACAGCAGTGGCACCGGCCCAATCGTGCATTATGAATTGCCAACTGTTGATGCTCTAGAGGCTAAACTAGTGGTAGAAAGAGATTCCGCTTCTGTACTTAGATATGAAGTTGACATGTTGAGGAACCAAACAACACAATCAGTATCAGTACTCAAGACAACCATTAAATATTTCGTGGATTTCAAAACGAAGCAAGATGAGACTGACCACATTGTTAAGGTCCTGAAGGAAAAAAGGAAATTAAATTCCCACTTGGTAAATCATAGGTGAAATGTTCTTTCCATTGTTGAATAACCTTTGTGTTGTTTGTTCATGTAATCAATCAAACCATTTGTTTTAGAGATCATGTAATAATTATTTTCTGTTTTTTGGTTTGTAATTTTATTTGAGCACAAGTCTGTATTAATTGATAAGACTCGGAGACATTTCATTTTGATTGTTGTGCCAGACCTACAAATATGCCAATCGGGCTGAATGTGCATTCAGCAATAATAGTAATATAGATGGACCATAAGTGGCACGCATCGGAAAGGGCCAAGATGCTGTAGTAGCTTGGCTAAAAAAAGGATGATGTTGTAGCAAAGAAAAGTACAGCGGCCTGGCTTATGTATGTTAGTTGATATTATTGATCCATATACTCTGTAAGTGTTTATATGTCTGTTAGTTCTGTACATTCTTGGTTGATTGACTCGGTATTTGAATCTTGATACATCGCTTGTGTACATATCTAAATGGGAGTACACATTATGTTGCGTGTGACATTTGAGTTGGACATGAAGTGTTCCAAATATTCGAATTCACCTTAAACTGGATTCTAGCTTCTGAATTTGAGTATCGGCATTTGTAAACCATATTCATATATGACAGTGGAATACATCTTTGTCGTCCTTTTGAAGATATATAAAAACATATAGAATGATTTATAAAGATTCGTATAGGAATACAAAATGGATTCGAATTTAGTTGCCAGGGTAAACGTGGATGCTTATTGTCCCAAAATTCGAAAGAAGCGGCAAAATGTCCACTCCCACGTCGGCTGCCCGAAGCCAAGTGTTTGGGAGATGGAAATTACTGTCTACCCATTACACGGACAATCCATCGGCCCGATTTCCATTGCTCTAAATAGGGGTAGGATAGTAACTTCAATTAGACGTGACACGACCACCTCTGAGCCCATTCCAACACGGTGCGCACCAAACATGGGCGGCAAAACACATTTGATTCAAGCTCATCCGAAAGACCTCTGTTTCTCCCTCCATTTCCCCGTTCATACACGGTGGGCGGCAAAACAAACTCGACTCGGCCAAAATCGATGTAGGCAAATATTTTCAATAGGGGCAGGTTTGTAACTTCACTCAGATGTGACACAACCGCCCTACCTGTCAGCCCCGTTCATACACCGTGGGTGCCAACCATGGGCGCTAACCACCCTCTCCTCGCCCGAAATCGCTCTGGGCAAATATTGGCGAGATGCGAGATTACCGTCGTATCCCCAACCGACGAGACGTCCAAATTTTAAACGGGGGCTAAGTTCGTAACTTTCCCATATTTCAGACAGGCGCGTCCCAAAAACATGGTTCCCCCTACCTCTCCCTCCATTTTCCCATTCATACACCGTCCGCGCTAGAACACCATCCCCACACCAGCCTCCGTCCGCCACCCCATCCATCGCCGCCGTCCTCCACCACATCCATCGCTACCATCCTCCACCACATCCATCGCCACCGTCCTCCACCATGCCGGAGCGCCTACCAAGACCGCGTCGTCCACTGCTAGAGATGGACGTTTCTCATCCCCGGTGACGGACCAAGAGCCTTGCATCACGTCCTCTCGCTTCATCGGCGCTGTCGTCCTCTTTGCCGGGGCCGCTCACACGACCTTCTCTTCCACTGCAACGGGACTTATCCCCCGATGCACCCGTCTACCATCGCAGATCTGCTTCAACGCCACCGACAGCCATCGCACCCCTGATGCCTACACGGCGCCGCAAGAGAGGTGGTACTTCATATCTCCTCAACTTTTTGATCTCAACCAGAAAATAGATCTTAACTTGGTTACTCTACTTTCTTTCCAGCTCTTAGAATTTAGTTCTTAGTTCGAAGCAAACAAGGGTTGCTAAATATCATTTCTCTAGTTTCCCCCTTTTATGATCACTATACGATCAGAATACGTGCCTCGTGTCATAATAGCACTGCTCGACCCATCAAGCTAAACAAGCTTAGTTGTTCAAATACGAATCTGATATTATTAAAACAGATTCGTTTAATTGGTCAGCAAAATGTTCCTAAATTAGTTTCAAAAATGCATGTTCGCCGCTCGGGTGTGTATCTCTACAGGGTGCCCACGGTGGGCCGGCCCACCCTGGGATTTTGGGTCGTCCCAGGCCCTGATTCCCCTCTATTCTGCTGTGCGCTTCCGATCTCTACTCGCCCCCAGCCGCCTGCCTCGCCGGCGACTTGCCGTCCCCGGACGGCATGACTCTAGGAGGAGACGCCGGACTAACAGGAGGTCAGGAGTCGCTCAACCAACAGCGTCACCGCTGCCCGGGCGCGCCGCCGTGCCTACCTTCCCAGTCCGTTCAGGGCTCAGGCGTGCAGCACCCACTAAGCCAACCTGATTTATCCTGAGATAAGTCCTCAACACTCAGCAGCCACTCCTCATCACCCATTTTCTAATTTATTCATTACACATTAGGCAGGACTGTCATTAGGGTTTGTTGTGTGCTCAGTGCTACCTCGGTAATCTTTAGTACCTGTAAAGTTCACATGGTTTTCAAAATTCCGGCCCTAGGAACAGACACTAGTCATTTTGGATTGTTGGTCGTAGTGACATTGACCCAGATTACTACTGCAAGCCTGGTTTGTTGACAATTTTACTTCTCTTTCTTACTCATTCGATATAATATACAATTATTCACGTCGATTAGTTGCAAACAATAAGTGCTAGACAAACTTCTTGATTCAGATTTTGGACGGTCTCTTACTACAGTTACAATTCTGCATACTTGTCCTAGTAAGCTCACAAGTAAATGATTGATTCACTACATCTATGCTTGCCTTGTCATATTTGTTGTCAATATTCTTTTAGGGTGGACCACCCTGTTTCTAAATACTGCAACCGTAGACATGAGTGAATAGTGTTTCTCTATGTGATCTCTTCCATCATGTGTGGGCAATGAACACTGCATTGTATAGAAAGAAAGTGTCATTTCCAGCTTTTACATAGGCTTCAATCTTTTACATGGAATACAATCTGCCTACTTGCTTTGTGTCGCACTACCAACACTCCACCCTTGAAGCTAAACATTATGCCACTCATAATTCCTTAGTTTATTTGTTCAAATACGAATTTCATATGATTCTAATGTTCCTACTTCAGTTTTGAAATGTGTGTGTGCCTGTTATAGAGACATAAGGGGTTTGTATTTCTGTGTGTGGTCTGGTCAGCACGGTTGGGGGTAATCTTTGCATATGCAGGGGTTTATAGGGAGACACTCTTCGAGTTGAATCCGCAATGCATTCCATAAATAATCTGACTACTTTTTATGTTTTCATGAATCTCATATTCTGAACAGCATCATAATGATTATGAGCTTGCGTGCATGAAAAGAATAACGCAGAACAATGCCATGGCTGTCAAACTTGGCATTAAGGGACTGAAATCAAGTCTGGATGCAATGCAATGCAAATGCTCTGCACCTACAGATTCATGCTCAGAATATGATCCTAACAATGATTCTGAGCTAGAGGGAGACCTAAGTCAATGTAGCTCCCTAGTGGAGGAGTCAGAGGAAGATGCCCTATCTTATTCACCCATCAAGGTGCTTGCTCTAACTTTCCAAGGTTATATTTGTCGCACATATCTTGCAACTGATGCTTTGCATTGCTTCTACTTTGTTGAACTACCATTAGCTTAGTTTACACATCGTGTATGTGAATACGCCCTGCTTATCCATTTTCAGTACATATTCCATCTGTCATCATACCATATTTATCCATTCAAATGCTGTTCTTGGGTATCAGACGTTCAAAAGGAAGAGGGCGATTGTTGATCGTGGAGGAGCACAAGCAAAGTATTTGGAAAAGGTAGTGGCACCTGATAAATCAAATAGCCCATTAGGTGTAGTTGCAATATCACCTGACCCACAAAACACCCCAACTCTAGCAGACTCTAGCCCTACTACACTGGTCATTTCTGATGCCCCAAATCAGCAGACCCCAACTGCAGCAAACATTATGATTATGCCAGTTGACATAGCACCAGCTCTACGACGCAAAACCCCCATTCCAGCAAAGAGTACACCAAATCCAGTTGCCAAATCCCTTTTCGAACCAGAGAGAGCCCCAATTGCAGCAAATAGGACCCCTGTTCCATTTCTTCCCAGTTTAGAAGACAAAGCTTATATTGTTGCCAGGAACTTTGTGCGCATCTTTCCTTCATGGAAAGATTATACCGCAGACACGGAACAATTTCCAGTCTTCCTCCGCAACTTACGTGTAAGTAATGTACTAATGTTATTCATGGTCATTGCTGCATATGTTTTTGCTGACAGAAGACATAAGATTTCATTCTTTTAAATAGGTGAGGACCAAACTGGATTGTGAAGATGAGCAAGGGTTGGTTGCACTTTTCAAGCACTTGTTGATGAAGTATCGTTCCTACCTGAGGCAAGCGCACTTCGATGGCAAGCCTCTAAACGAAATTTCTATAAAGTCTCCGGTGCTACATTTATCCGATGGTGACTGGAATAATCTTGTTACACATTGGTCTCGGCTGCAGCGTAAGGTACTATCTATGATATCACATCACAATTTGAACTACATTTCTGCATTTGCCTTAACGTCTCACTTGTACGAAAACTGTTAGCAGAAGAACATTCATTCTCAAGGGACCACAGAATCTCGCAACTATACTGCACACTGCATTGCTCTTGTGAGTACCTCTTCCCCTGTATGACCATACTTACTTTCATAGCTGTTTGATTATGTAGCATCACTGCACATGTTAGCCTCGTTATCGTCCATTTGGTGGACATTATAAGATCCGTATGGACTCTTACATAAATTTAGAATCAACCCAATGCTTTTGAAGAGGTTTAGCTCTGCAGTCCTCTTGTAAGGACTGAACGTCGTCTATCATTGTACTTACATTAACAGCTACTCCCTCCGTCCCATAATATAAGAACGTTTTGTATAGTACACCAGTGTTCAAAACACTCGTGTATTATGGGAAGAGGGATTGGTTCATTGTGTAGCATTCTGCATCTTATCTCCCTCGCCCACCATTTACTAAAAAAGATCAGATCTATATTTAGTCTTACCAAAAAGTAGAATACACAGACAATGCCAGTGCAGAAGTGTAGCCCATTGCTCTTGTCAGTACATTTTGTCCTGTAATGCTTGTACTTCCAAGGATTGGTAGTTGATTATGTAGCATCAATCTACATCTTATCTTCATTATCCTCTATCCCTTCCAGTATTATCATATCTATAATTACTCTCTACAAAATGTAGAGTACAGGCAATGCTTATGAAGAAGATTATGTGCTGAAATTCTTGAGTTATCCTTCCCTTGACACGGAGAAGGGCATTATAAAGCCGGTGTTAAGTGTTAATGTAAGTCAGTCCTTCTAAAGCCTTTATCCTCAACTGCTGTTTAATTTGCTCATACTCCCTATCGTTTACTGCTGTTTAGTTTGCTATTTCTACCAAAATGCATGTTCGCAAGAACCGTGAGTTCTAAGTTTTACTTGTAAAACCAAATTCCTTATTCATACCATGCACATTACTCAATACTCCCTATATGTATGCTTTTTTTGTGGATCTATAATCCAGTGTGTGGTGAAGCAGCCCACGTTTGCACCTTGTCATCTCCTGTTTTATCCTACTGATGTGGCTGATGATATGAACAACATGCCATGCACATTAACCAAAATAGATAAATGATTTTCTTTGCCCTTCATCTATGCTTGTTATGTTGACATGGTAATCCAGTAGTGTGGTGAAGCTCCCCGCATTATGAACAATGCCAAATTATGCTATTGATATTTTGAACTTACTCTTTATTTTCTAATTTGAAATTGGATGGAATTGACAGCACAGTTATCATCTTTGTTTATACACGTGCAAAACCTGTCATCTCTCTGCTTTGTTTTAGGGTGATATGCCTGGCATGCGCAAGTCTGCTGAAGGTTGTGAGACAAACCCAACATATATTGCAGCAAAGAAGGCAAAACATCTTGAAGATAGCGAGACAACCCCAAAGTCTTGTCTTGATGCAGTGTTCAAGTTACTTGAGACTAGCAGTCAGACAAGCTCACCGAATTCGTTGTCTAAATCAGTTCGACTTCTTTAGTCCCAAGTTCTAGCAGAAAGGCATTCTGCAACTCAACTTCGACTTGAAGTCCTATCTCTAAGAAAGATTGCGGAGAACACCAATGAGAACCTCATCGCTAAACAGCTACACCTGGAAGCTATGACCAACATGCTAGGCCGGTCTCACAGCCTTGCTCAGCAGCTTGCGCAGCAGTTCCCGCGCATGGCTAACCTTTCTTGAACTGTCTTGGAAGTGGTCTCGATTCAGTATTATTTTGTTACGTTGCAATGGTGCCCAGTTTTTGTAATCTGCTTCTTCGTTGCGTGTTATGATCCCTGGTGGCGAACTTCGATGCCCAGTGGATGTAATATACCATAAATCCTTTATTATATAGTGTAGGTTTATTCTTAGTTACTATGCCGTAATTTCTTTATTGTATAGAGTAGGTTTGTTCTTAATTCCTACTAGTTACTACCATCATTCGCTATCTGAAAAAAAATCAGATGTAGTCGACTGGGCCAAAACATTCGCCTCTAATGGGCCTGGTGTTTAGCGGGCCAAAATTGGGCCAGCCTGCATCTTTCTTGGGCCCGAATCATTGGGGCCTTCACACTTTGCGCGAGGCCCACAACTTACACCGGCCTATATTTTAGTTGGGCCTTTTGTGGACCCAGCGCTTAGTTTGGCCCAGGTAGCATTCGGCCATTAATAGGCTGAATATTGTACTGGCCTGTTACGGCCCAGATGAAACCATGGGCCTTTAGCAGGCCGAAATGCATATTGGGCCTCAATTTTCACTAGTCGTCGACGAGCCTTCAGTAGGCTGAAATGTAGACCGGGCCTTTTTGGGCCCAGTTATATCACGGGCAGTTACCAGGCTGAAACATATCTCGGGCCTTAGTTGGCCCACTGATATCATGGGCCTTTAAGAGGCCGAAAGCTTAGTACAGACATCAACGGGCCGAATTATGCGACAGGCCTTTAACAGGCCCAAAGTCACGTTGGGCTTAACTGTTGCCACCTTTATCACGGGCCGTTAGTGGGCCCGATGTCCTGTCGGACCATATATGGCCCATGGGCAGCACGGGCCATTCCCAGGCCGAAAGTCACACCGGGATGAAATGGGCCCATGTCTACATCGGGCCCCTAACAGGCCGAAAGTCACTGGGCTGTAATTGGGCCCAAATACTCGGTGAACAATTAATGGGCCAGATCTGGCTTCGGGCCGTAAATGGGCCCAAATATTCGGCGAACAATTAACGGGCCAGATCTGGCTTCGGGACGTAAATGGGCCTTTATTAAGCAGGCCGTTATTGGGCTGGCCCACTAGTACCTGAGTAAGTACTACGGGCCTTTGACTGGGCCAGCCGTTTTAACCTATATGGGCCTTTGTTGGGCCGTGCCACGTGTCGACGTATCATAGGCGCTTTGGGTCCAATGAGTGGATGACATATGTCCCAACGGTGAGCCGACACGTGTTTCCTCCAGCCAATGATGATTTTACACGTGGAAAATCCCCATAGGTCGGGGCTGTTAACGGGTTATCGGATCCAAAACCGGACCTGATAGCTTAACGGCGTTCCGTTACGGTGGATGCCACGTGTCGGTCACCCTTGACGAAAGCACTTCTGTGACGCGCGATTTATCGTCATGGAAGTGGACACTTCCGTGATGATAATTTTGGTAATGTCATGGAACACTTCTACGACAGCACAGGTATGACTATCTTGATTCTGTCATATATTTGTCATGGATGTACATGCATGACAGAAAACGTGACCTACTGTGACAAACACGTACCATCACGGAAGTGTATTTTTTTGTAGTGGATGTTTCTTGTTTCCAATCCCGCCTGCATCCCTAGAAAATATCTACCCGCCTCGAGGGTTTTTCTGTTTCATGACACACGGTTGTTATTTCTGGACCATGTGTGATGTTTCTTGTTCCCAATCCCGCCTGCATCCCTAGAAAATATCTGCCCGCCTCGAGGGTTCTTCTGTTTCATAACACACGGTTGTTATCTCCGGACCATGTGCGATGCACTATCATCAAAATTTTCAATAGCCCCGGCATTTCACTCCCGCGTTTGACTCCCGCATAGTAAAATTTTCAGTACCCGCGTCATTTCCTCAAACACCCCTGCCCCCCTCGACACACACACACACCAAAACCTCCTCGGGCGTGCACATACACACACACACCCTTGATACGTCTCCAACGTATCTATAATTTTTTATTGTTCCATGCAGTTATATTATCAATCTTGGATGTTTTATAATCATTTTATAGTCATTTTATATCATTTTTTGGTACTAACATATTGACATAGTGCCAAGTGCCACTTGCTGTTTTTTCCATGTTTTTTACATCGCGGGAAATCAATATCAGACGAAGTCCAAATGCCACGAAACTCCACAGAGAATTTTTATGGGCCAGAAGGAACACAACAGGCCCTGGTTGCACCTGGGGGAGTCCCGAGGAGGGGACAACCCACCAGGGCGTGCCAGGAGGCCCAAGCGTGCCCTGGTGGGTTGTGCCCACCTCGGGTGCCCCCCGGACCGCCTCTTTGCTCTATAAATACCCAAAAATACCAGAACCCTAGGGGAGTCGACGAAATATTCATCCAGCCGCTTCAGAGTCCAGAACCACTAGATCCAATGTAGACACCATCTCGGATGGGGTTCACCATCTCCATTGGTGCCTCTCCGATGATGCGTGAGTAGTTCTTTGTAGACCTTTGGGTCCGTAGTTAGTAGCTAGATGGCTTTCTCTCTCTCGTTGAATTCTCAATACAATGGTCTCTTGAAGATCCATATGATGTAACTCTTTTTGCGGTGTGTTTGTTGGGATCTGATGAACTTTGAGTTTATGATCAGTCATATCTTTTTATATCCATGAAAGTTATTTGAGTTTCTTTGATCTCTTATAGCCTCGTATTTCTTCTCTGATATTTGGGTTTTCTTTGTCCAACTTGATCTGTTTATCTTGCAATGGGAAGAGGTGCCCGGTAGTGGGTTCGATCTTACGGTGCTTGATCCCAGTGACAGAAAGGGAACTGACACGTATGTATCATTGCTACTAAGGATAAAAAGATGGGATCTATATCTACGCAATAGATAAACGGATCTTGTCTACATCATTTCATCTTTCTTATTACATTACTCCATTTTTCCATGAACTTAATACACTAGATGCATGCTAGATAGCGGTCGATGTGTGGAGTAATAGTAGTAGATGCAGGCAGGAGTCGGTTTACTAATCTTGGACGTGATGCCTATGTAATGATCATTGCCTGGATATCATCATAATTATTTGAGGTTCTATCAATTTCCCAACAGTAATTAGTTTACCCACCGTTTGCTATCTTTCTCGAGAGAAGCCACTAGTGAAACCTACGGCCCCGGGTCTTCTTTCTCATATATTTGCTTGCGATCTACTTTTCCTTTGCATTTTCATTCAGATCTATTAAACCAAAAATACAAAAATACTTTGCTGCACTTTATTTTATTTGTGATCTATTATTTCAATCTATTACCAATTTCTGGCATCGTTACCCGAAAGGGATTGACAACCCCTTTAACACGTCGGGTTGCAAGGTGTTGTTATTTGTGTGCAGGTGATGTTTACGTTGTGTTGCTTGGTTCTCCTACTGGTTCGATAACCTTGGTTTCTTCACTGAGGGAAATACCTACCGTCGTTGTGCTGCATCATCCCTTCCTCTCTGGGGAAATACGGACGTAGTCCTAGCAGATAGGAGCTTTTCTGGCGCTATAGTCAGAGAGCGATCAAAAGGAATTTCTGGCGCCGTTGTCGAGGAGGATCTTCAACATAACCAGGTTCCTAATCACAAATCTCATCTCCTCGCAATTTACATTATTTGCCATTTGCCTCTCGTTTCCCCTCTCCCCCACTTCACAAAAATTTGTCGTTTTATTCGCCTCTCTTTTTTCGTTTGTCGTTTTCTCGCCATGTCTGATCTCAAAAGAGCTAAGGGTTTTCTCCCTAGTCTTAATGCCTTAGATAGCCCCTCTGTCCTTTCAAAGTCATAAACAATGATGCTATGGGAGGATCTACCGGGGTTGTTAAGGAAAATCTTAACCTTTGTTAAGAAGATGATCCCGTAATTTTTCGTTATTTACTTGATGAATCTTTGAAAGATGCTTGGGATAGGTTGTTGAGAATTCGAGCTAGCTTTGTGCCCCAATATCAGATAGAAATATACTTGAAAAGTTTTTATGATGGTTTACCTTCTTCCCTCAAGCAAGTTTTGGATTCTATATTTGAAAACAGTTTTCTTGAAGGGGATGCCGTTGAAACTTATGAGAAGATGAAAGCCATATTTGGGCACCCCAAAGGAGAAAATGTTGAATCAACTACACTTATGTGCTTTTATCAAAATGAAATAATTAAAGAGATGAAGGCTAGTTTAGATACGAATTTTTGCAACGTGCTTAATCTTCTGCTATCAATGGCCATGTGCTTTCACAAAATAGAAAATTAAATTCCATTAATAGGAAATTTTCCCTTTTCTTTCCAAGGGACAAGGATGACAAAACTTAGATCATTGCTTTATGCCTAGCTAATGGCGTAAAACTATAGCGCTTGTTGGGAGGCAACCCAATGAATAAAATTTATTTTTGCTTTTTGCTTTCTGTTATTGTGTGTTAGCACAATTATGCTACTATTATGATTGTGTTTTTTGTGTTTTAATTAGTGTTTGTGCCAAGTAGAACCGATAGGATCTTCTTGGGTGATAGTTGTTTGATCTTGCTGAAAAAGACAGAAACTTTGTGCTCACGAAAATAATTCTTAAAAATACCAGAACGTGATAAAATGCCAATTATTTTTGCAGAAGATAAATATACAAATTATACAGGTTGTCCTAGTTTTTAAGAATTTTTGGAGTTCCATAAGTATTCAAACAAATCAGATTTCTACAGACTGTTCTGTTTTGACAGATTATGTTTTCTTTGTGTTGTGTGCTTATTTTGATGGCTCTATGTTTTTCTTTGATGAGTTTTTGCCATAGAAAAGTTGGAATACAGTAGATATAATACAAAAACAAAATAAGAATTGGTTTTATACAGCACTTATAGTAGTGATTTATTTTTCTTACACTAACGGATCTCACGAAGGTTTTGTTGAGTTTTGTGTGATTGAAGTTTTCAAGTTTTGGGTTATCTTACGATGGATGAAAGAAGGATAGAAGAGCATAAGCTTGGGGATGCCCTGGCATCCCAAGCTATTATCCAAGAATGAGCAACCAACTAAGCTTGGGGATGCCCCCGAGTGGCATCCCCTCTTTCTTCTAACGACCATCGGTATTTTACCCGAGGCTATATTTTTATTCGTCACATGATATGTGTTTTGCTTGGAGCGTCTTGTATGATATGAGTCTTTGATTGTTTTATTTTGTATTTTAAGGCATCAATCCTTGCTGGACACACCTATTTGAGAGAGCCAAAATTATATCATGACTTGTTAGAATTGCTCTCAATGCTTCACTTAAATCTTTTATGAGCTAGGACTTGCTCTAGTGCTTCACTTATATCTTTTTGAGCATGGTGTGCTTTGTTATCTTTTTAAAGAAATGCTCTCTTGCTTCACTTAGATTTATTTGGGAGTTAGTAAAATTTTGAAGAAATTCTCTCTTGCTTCACTTCAATTATTTCGAGAGAAAGAAAATGTGTTATGCTCATGATCTTCACTTATATTTGTTTGAGCTTATGAAAAGCAACACATGAAAATTAGTCCCAAAGTGATAGATATCCAAGAAGGATAAAGAAAAAAAGGAAATATTTCATGAAGATCATTGGACAAAATAAACTTGATTCTTAGTAATAGTTTTGAGATATGATGATGTGATATGTGAGTTATGTTGATGAGTAATTGTGCTCTAGTAAGAATATTGGTGTTAAGGTTTGTGATTCCCTATGCATGCACGAAAGTCAATAATCATGCAATGAAAATTATATCCTACTTATGGTGCATTATTCAGTGTTAATTATGCTTAATGCTTGCTTATGAGATTATTCGTTTCTTGGTTGGTCGCTTCTCAATCTTTTGTTAGCCTTCATTTTGCACCAAGTATGACCTCTACTTGTGAATCCAAATTCCTTTAAACCAGTTTTGCCACATGAGTCCACTATATCTACCCATATGCGGTATTCTTTTGCCGTTCTAAGCAAATTTGCATGTGCCATCTCTAGTTTTCAAAATAAACTTCTCTTTTGTGTGTTTGTTTCGCTCGCGGAACGGTAACGAGTGGCTAATATTTTCCATGTTGGATGTGTTATTCTCACAATGAGTGTTTATTCACTTGTCATTGCACGAGAGTAAGGCAAAGGTCTTAGGGATGCCCAGTCCTGAAATGCAAAAAAAATGAATTTACTTTATGTTATCAAATAATAAATTCCTTGGAAAGTGTTGGTATGGAAGGCACCCGTGGATACGGTTAGCCATGGAAAGTGAAAGTATGGTGGAAAAAGGAATAAACTTTATTTTCTATTTAGGAACCGCCTATGGCATATCTAGCATGGAAAGTGTTGGGAACTCTTAAGTCGTTTTTGTTGGTGGAATGGATACACCTCCCAAAATGTTTTTATCTCTAAGTTTTTCGCTTTGAGCTCTCGCACCTCTACAAATCCCTACTTCCCTCTGCGAAGGGCCTTTCTTTTACTTTATGCAATTTTTATTTTTTGAATTTGAGTCTCCATCTTATCTCATAAGAAGCACCAACTAGGAGGCAATATGATCGTACTTAAGTATTGGGTATAGCTAATATTTGAGTGTGTTTCATGAATGGGTCAATGTTTGAGCATGATGGGCTAGGGATAACTTATTTTAGCATTGATATTTTGAAAGACATGGTTGCTTTTTGATATGCTTGAGTATCTAAATTATTATCTCAAAACTAGACTATTGCTTTGAATCACATAAAAGTCCAAATGTCAATGCTATAAAGAAAAGAATATGATATGACATGATAAACAGCACTCCACATAAAAAATTCTGTTTTTATCACTTACCTACTCGAGGACGAGCAGGAGTTAAGCTTGGGGATGCTGATACGTCTCCAACGTATCTATAATTTTTTATTGTTCCATGCTGTTATATTATCAATCTTGGATGCTTTATAATCGTTTTATAGTCATTTTATATCATTTTTTGGTACTAACCTATTGACATAGTGCCAAGTGCCAGTTGCTGTTTTTTCATGTTTTTTACATCGCAGGAAATCAATATCAGACGAAGTCCAAATGCCACGAAACTCCACGGAGAATTTTTATGGGCCAGAAGGAACACAATGGGCCTTGGTTGCACCTGGGGGGAGTCCCGAGGAGGGGACAACCCACCAGGGCGCACCAGGAGGCCCAGGGGGGAGGCCCAGGCGCGCCCTGGTGGGTTGTGCCCACCTCGGGTGCCCCCGGGACCGCCTCTTTGCTCTATAAATACCCCAAAAATACCAGAACCCTAGGGGAGTCGACGAAATATTCATCCAGCCGCCGCAGAGTCCGGAACCACCAGATCAAATCTAGACACCATCTCGGATGGGGTTCACCACCTCCATTGGTGCCTCTCCGATGATGGTTGAGTAGTTCTTTGTAGACCTTCGGGTCTGTAGTTAGTAGCTAGATGGCTTTCTCTCTCTCGCTGAATTCTCAATACAATGATCTCTTGGAGATCCATATGATGTAATTCTTTTTGCGGTGTGTTTGTTGGGATCTGATGAACTTTGAGTTTATGATCAGTCATATCTTTTTATATCCATGAAAGTTATTTGAGTTTCTTTGATCTCTTATATGCATGATCTGTTATAGCCTCGTATTTCTTCTCCGATATTTGGGTTTTGTTTGGCCAACTTGATCTATTTATATTGCAATGGGAAGAGGTGCCCGGTAGTGGGTTCGATCTTATGGTGCTTGATCCCAGTGACAGAAAGGGAATCGACACATATGTATCATTGCTACTAAGGATAAAAAGATGGGATCTATATCTATGCAATAGATAAACGGATCTTGTCTACATCATGTCATCGTTCTTATTGCATTAGTCCATTTTTCCATGAACTTAATACACTAGATGCATGCTGGATAGCGGTCGATGTGTGGAGTAATAGTAGTAGATGCAGGCAGGAGTCGGTCTACTAATCTTGGACGTGATGCCTATGTAATGATCATTGCCTGGATATCGTCATAATTATTTGAGGTTCTATCAATTGCCCAACAATAATTTGTTTACCCACCGTTTGCTATTTTCTCGAGAAAAGCCACTAGTGAAACCTACGGGCCCCGGGTCTTCTTTCTCATATATTTGCTTGTGATCTACTTTTCCTTTGCATTTTCATTCAGATCGATTAAACCAAAAATACAAAAATACTTTGTTGCACTTTATTTTATTTGCGATCTATTATTTCAATCTATTACCAATTTATGGCATCGTTACCCGAAAGGGATTGACAACCCCTTTAACACGTTATGTTGCGAGGTGTTGTTATTTGTGTGGAGGTGTTGTTTACGTTGTGTTGCTTGGTTCTCCTACTGGTTCATAACCTTGGTTTCTTCACTGAGGGAAATACCTACCGTCGATGTGCTGCATCATCCCTTCCTCTTTGGGAAAATACCGACGTAGTCCTAGCAGACAGGAGCTTTCCTGGCGCTATAGTCAGAGAGCGATCACCCCTCCCTTGCTCGACACCCTAGCACGGTCCCCGCCGCCGCCGCAAGGCCTCCATTGTCAACATCTGCCGGTTTGCCCGTGCAGCTTACCCACCGATCTCCATACCAGGCCGCCCTGAGTTTCTTAGATGACGCCTGCCAAACGTCCCCTTTCCCTCAGATCCCCATCCCCATCCCCCACTCCAGAGCATCGCAGCCTAAGCCCGGCTACGCTTCCCATGGAGCTCGAGGAGCGACTGACCCAAAAGAGGTGTATAGCGGTCTCTTCGCCCGACGGCAGGCACTCAAGCAGCGGGCTAGAGTATGCGGGCATGTCTCGGCCACCGGCTACGACATTGAGTTCATCGACAGTGACGACCTGAGGCGGGCTATGTCACAGGTTAAGTGGCCCACCCCCAACCCCTCAGTTCAACCGCCGTCGATCTCATCCATGGCTCCGCCGCTGATCTCCTCTGGCTCGCTGTCAACAATTTGCCATTCTACATCGCCATCGAGGCCCTTTTGTCATTTCCGAAGGACACGTTCTGCGCCACTGGCTTCGGATCCACAACTTCCAAGTCAGGCCTCATAGACGGCGACCACGAGGAGGGCACCCTCTCCGGCTCTTCCAAGGGGAAAGAGTCCATCTGCTCTTCCAAGGGGAAAGCACCCGTCTGCGACATCAGGGAGGGCACCCTACAGCCGTGCTCTTCCAAGGGGAAGGAGCCCATCTGCGACAACATGGAGCGCATCCAGGGTCCGTGCTCTTCCCACGGGAACGAGCCCATCTGTGACAAGTGAGGAAACCCATGATTTGTTTTGCCATGCCTCTTCACAGGGGAAACCCATGATTTGTTTTGTCGAGTCACTTTTGTAGTGTAGTGAGAATATGTCCAGTTTTAATTGCTATATCTGGTTGTTTGCAGTATGCCTTGTTTATTTCAGTTGTTCACAATGTGATGCTCTATATGTGCAATTATTTACTGTGCAGTACATTTCATCAATCCAGTTTTAAACATACCGATAGGAATGCATATATTTGCTTGTTGTTAAGCCTGTTATAGCTAGCATATGCCTCTTTTAAAGTTTTTGATTGTTCGGTTGTTTGTAGTTAGCATCTGTCCAGTTTCAAATGCTATGTTTGGTTGTTCGTAGTATGCCTTGTTTATTCCAGTTATTCACAACGTGATGTTCTATATGTGCAAGTATGAACTGTGCAGTTCAATTACATCAGTACCAGTTTCAACAATACCACTATGAATGACTACATTTGGTTGCTGCATCTTGTAGTTAACACGCCTTTCCATTTTTATTTAACAATAGCCAGTGTACTTAGACCGACACAATACCAGTTTGAATGACTATGTTTGCTTGTTGTTAAATGTTAGGCATGTTGTAGTTAGCACACCTTTCCACTTGTTTTGCTTTACTAGCGTGCTTAAACCTGCATACTGAAGCTATCTTTTGGACATTATTTTGTCTGTCATGGATAATTTTGGTTGATGTTTAGCCTGTTGTGCTTAACATGCTTCTCGATGTACCTACACATGACAATTTTGGGAACGACTGCTGTTTTCCATCGAGGTTAGTTTCATCCCATGGCTTATATCCGCTCACTGTTCAGGATATCAGTAGCTGGTACCATATAGGCCGGCGGCTGATAAGGGACTAATCGATGAATCGGACTTTTAACTGAATATATCTGCAACCCATTTATCGTTAGGTTAACTAGGGCCATATGTAATATATCTGAGGCTACATAGCAACATGCACTGTACTTAATGTCTAAATATGCAATCATAGGCTACATAGCAACAAGGAAGAGTGTTACATTAATGTTCTAATGATGTCTAGATATACGTAGAAGAGCGGCAGCGGCAGCAATAACAACACAGCCATGTTTAGATACTCAACTTAGCTAGAGGTTAGAGTTAGTTTCTAGCTCATGACTAACCGTGAACTAACTCCATCCAAAGAGTTGTTTGGATGGCAGGATTAGATTGACAATAAATGCACTAGGAAAACTAGCTTCAATTAGCACCTCTTGGGTTGGATAGTTTTTTTGGGTGGGTTATAGATGCAACTAGCTCAAACTAGCCCTCATGTTTAGATATACTTTAGGGCTATTTGAGCCCGAACTAGCTCAAACTAACTGTAACCCATGGATACAGCAGCAGTTAATCAACCGATAATTTGTAGGAATGCACTAAACTCCTTTCGGCCCATAATATAAGATGTTAATTCATCTAATATGCGAGTATATTGAATTTTATAAGATACTCCCTCCGTTCCTAAATATTTGTATTTTTAGAGATTTCAAATGGACTACCACATACGGATGTATATAGACATATTATAAAAGAGTGTTGTACTATATCATTGTGCAATTGTTGTTTAGCTTCTAATATTAACTTGGTGCTTTTAGGTACATATGTCATTGGTAAAGATCCGCGCTTCGACCCTTTCTGCGTATGGGGCAATGAGATATCGATGAACCAGCATCAAGTGAGGAAGCTGATAAAGACTGTTAGTAAAATGGGTCCAAAGATGGCAATTAAACTATTTGTTTATACTTTATCCAAGACAACAACGAACTGCAGGATGGTAAGTAAGAACTCTGCAGCCTTCTTTTTACTGCCCATAATGAGTTGTGTTAGATGATTGTGTTAGATGACAATGTATGAATATTTTTCCTTTGCAGTGGTTGCCAAAGCAGTTTACTCAAGATTACCACTCAAACTACATGATTGGTGGGCATGCAAAGGTTAAAGTATTTCTACCAGAACACGATGATTATCTAGATGTTTTCATGAAGACTGTGAAGGATGGGCGGTCGGCTATCACAAGGGGTTGGACTAGAGTCGTGCGTGCCTTCTGCATGGAGGAGGGCACAATATGGGCATTCCGCTTCACCTTGTTCAGCAACCAGAATATATTTCGCCTCTTTCTTTACCGTCTTTAATAATACAAGTATACAACTGTGGTTCATCATTCTTTATTTGGTTCTTATGTAATTCTTGAACATATGTACCTATGAATTGAATAATGCATTAGTTGTTTGAACCTGATGGATATGAATAAAGCTGTAGCATACATTCAAATTCAAATTCAAATCCAGTACAATTTGAAATAACAGCAATTAAATTACGGTGAAATTACGCACTCCAGGTTGTTACGGCACACACAGTTGGTAAAACACAAACGTTTGCGATATACGCCATAATCCGAGACGGTTCACAGAGAGGAAACTTGTGCAAGCATGCACACAGTTGCCGTTTGCAAAGCGTGTGCAATGTCAGACAATATCACAAACGGTGCGGGCAAACTAAACGTTTGTGTTAGTTGCCTTATCGTACACAATTCGCAACCATGAACTGTTGCTGATGAAGTATGCATCGTAAATGTTGCACCACAGAATAGCGTGTGTGATAGTTGTCGTGTACGACGATGTTACGACGGTCCGACGTTTCGTAATACTGTCCGACACTCGTACGACAATTAGCTAATCTTCTTAACAGTGAACCGTTTGTGATGGGCCGCGCATCGTAAACGTAGCACCACAGAATACCAACTGCGATGGCAATGCGAGCAGAAACGAGTAGGAGTACTGTAGGGTCCCTATCCCCGACGGTTTTTGGGTCGTGTGGGAAGGACCCCCCTATCGCCGTCACTCACTAGGCGACGGTTTCGAATGCCGTCGCGAAAAGGGGTTAAAATCGTTTGTATAGGACTGACGCGTACCAGTGTATCTCCACTTTACTCCTTTCCATGTACTGGCTTAATTCCATCCTTAAATATCCCATTTCTCGTGGAAACAAAATGAAGATCGGATATTTGGAATCCTTTGCATTCATAAGTCATTACTAGCAATATCAGAGCGAATATCTCAATTTTAATGAATATCTCGGTTTAAACTCATGTTAGATGAGTGTAAAAATAGCACTCATCACCAACACCACTTAGGCTCGCACCTCATGCACCCTGCCAGTGACGACTCATGCACATAAGTAACAAAACCCTATGCGACCACCAGCAGGCACCGACATCCCCCCTTCCTGTGCCGCAACACCGCATAAAAAAGAGACCGAGGATGAAGACAGGGGTAGGTCGCACCCTTGCTCCTCATCCCTTTGTCCTGGCTACGGGTGAAACTCAGGTGCCTTCCCAGTCTAATGCCGGACTAGGAACATCAATGAGGTAAAAAGTCATCCTTTCTCTTGTATTTGGATTGGTTCGATTAAATGCAATGTGACCGTGGGAAAATGTTGGCAAATGTGCAATGGTTATTTATAGGTCGGGATTTTGCGAATTTGGGGGGAGGGGCAATAGTCAATGAAGAATCATTTCTCCATAATATAATGGGTGATTTCGTCGAGAATAATGATTTTGATCTTGACGACGCATCATTGTCGCATTTTGATCAACTAGATGCAAACGGTCAAGATACCGAATTTGATCAATTCCAACCCTCCAATTCAACGAGGATAAAGCAATCCAGGCCCCAAACTATACTGTAAGCGAGGATATTGCTTTTTGAGGGGATGGCATGAGATCACTCTTTATGATCACTCTTTATGCAGTCACATGGAAAGATCAAATGAGCGCAAAGTATTGGAAGCACATTGAGGAATATTTCATACATCACCTTGGGCGTCTATGAATCATACCCTCTAATCTCTCACAAACCGGTGGGGGTATGACTCAAGAGATGTGCAACCGTTGGGCGGGTTCTTTGGAGCAAATGAAGCACACTCCTCCTAGTGATTTACTATTGACCACAATATAAGCAATCTTGTTGTTTTTTGAATGTGCCTCACTTGCGCCACTTTGAGCATTCTATTTTGTTTGGTCATTTGTATGTTTTAGGATAATATAGTCCAAGAGAGGTACCAACAAATGGCCAAGTCAAAGGGTAAATAGTTTGGCCTCCAACATTGTTGGAATATGTTGGAAGGCACCAACAAGTGGAAATCGAGAAATGATGAGGCTCCTCAAAAAAGTGGGAAGTGGAGCAATTCATCTTCTCGGAGATGGACAACGATGAAGAACATGGAGGTAACGGAGAGGAAAGGGTGCCTAGAAGTCCCACTCCTGCGTCGAGCATGGGTTCTGTTGATGGGAAGAAGGGAGCGAAGGAGATGCTCAAGAGACAAGGAGAGGCGGATGCGATGAAAAAAATCAACGACTTGATGAGATCAAGGAACGAGTACACCGAGAAGAGGAAGCAAAAAAAAAGTTGAAGATGGAGGAGAAGAGGATCCATGAAAAGAGGGTGAGGTAGGATCTTATGCGAGGGAGCAGACGGCGCCATGAAGAGATGGAGGCGCGTACGCTCCAAATTGAGGAGGCACGATTGTCGCAAGATCGGTTCATCGAGGAGAACCGGTTCATCATGTTGGATCCCAATGCCCATGGATCCAGTGGTCAGAGCATTTTCGGAGGAGATGTGAATCGTGATCATACGTTCTAGGGTCACAAACTCCAGAGGATGGGACGACGCGCACCTCAGAGGAGGGAAATGGGACCGTGCACACACCGAGGATGTGTGGTTTGCATGTGTGAGTGTAATGCTTTTTTTTTGCGAATGCAATTAAATCCCTTTGTTGATTCAACCTGTTAAGAATTATGTGCATGATTGCTTGATATGATAAATGTTTAATTTTGAAGACAACCAAAGCGTTTGAATCAGAAAACGAGAAAATAATTTGCGGAATGGGATATGACGAATCTAAGTTCCTACATCATGTGACCAATCTTTATAGCGCGATTGCCCTTATAGAGTTACTCTAAGAACTCCGGCTAGCAACTTCTGTAACCAATGACGAATGATTTGATAGAGATACCCGCGAGACATCGATCACTTGGCGGAATCCGCATATTTATCTCAACATGCAACTATGTTAACTCAACATGTAATTATGCATGAGAAAAGGATCACCTCAACCTGTAACCATGCTTGCAAAAGGCTTAGATGTTTCAATTGTAATATTATGCTACTTAATCATATTCAATAATTATATGTATTTTCAATTTTAGTTTTTTAGTTGTTATATTCGAACTCAAAAAAAAGTTGTTATATTATTGATCAAATATTCAGGTTCATATAGATCACTTTATCGAATTAGAAAATACTCCCTCTGTAAACTAATATAAAAGCGTTTAGATCACTAGTGAGGGAGTACATGTAAGCGCGGACTTTGCTTTTCCGTGTATTTTCGATGCCACCGAAAGCCACGAGTGCGCCACCGCGGTCAATAGCTTCGCAGTCACCGTCCTCCGTCCCCGGCCGCGTCGCCGTGACAAGACCGACGTTCTTACCGCGTCCTCGCTCCTACGAAATTGGCATGACATCTCCACGATCCCCTCGCGGCCATCCAAGAACATTCCTCGCGACAACGGACCATCGCTCTCAAATCTCAATAAAACCACCCCCAGTTCGCCACTGAGCTGCTCAGATTCAGAGCTTCGCAACAAGCGAGAGCGAGCGTCCGTCTCTGTCCGTCCACGAGCTCCGATCTTCTAGACGCCGGGAGCCGAGCCGGCGATGGCGGCGCCTGCTGCTCTTGACGTTAGCCTCGAGAGGGTAGCTACGGCACCGGCCGTTCCACCACCCGGCATCGGCGTCGACAGTGCCACCGCGGAGGCGGAGTTCCTCTGGGAGCTGCGCAAGTACGTGCTGCTCCTCGCCACGCTCGCGGCCTCCGTCACCTACTCCGCGGGGCTGAGTCCGCCAGGCGGGTTCTGGCCCGACAACGACGCCGACAGAGGCGCGCGTCTCGCCGGCGACCCGGTGCTCCTCGTCACCTACCCGCGCCGATACAAGGCCTTCTTCTACTGCAACGCCACCGCCTTCGTCGCCTCCCTCGTCATCGTCAACCTCCTGCTCGTCCGCTCGCTCGGCCACCGCCGGCGGTGGCTGCGCGCGCTCCAGGCCGCCATGCTGCTCGACCAGTTCGGTCTCATGGGGGCCTACGCCGCGGGCAGCTGCAGGGACGCGGCCATGTCCGCCTACGTCTTCGTTCTCGTCGCCTTGGTTGCCTGCTACGTCTCCGCCCACGTCCTCGTCTTCGTGCTCTTCGCCCCGACAGCGCGCGGCGACAAGGTCACGCCGGCCGACAGAGTGGAGCGCGCGCGCAAGTACCTGCTCATCTTCGCGACGCTGGCGGCGACCATCACGTACCAGGCCGGTGTCAGCACGCCGGGCGGGTTCTGGCCGGGCAGCCAGGACAGCGACCACCTGGCCGGCGACCCCATGCTCCGCGTCCAGCACCCGTCCCGCTTCATGGTCTTCTTCTACTCCAACACCACCGCGTTCGTCGCGTCGCTGGTCGTCGTCATGCTGCTCATGAGCAACACCGTGACGCAGCACGGGTTCCGGTCATGCGCACTCTGGGTGTGCACGGGCGCGGCCATGGTGGGGCTCATGGGCGCCTTCGCCTCCGGGAGCTGCCGGAGCCTCAAGACCTCCATGTACGTCGTCGCGCTGGTGGCCGCCGTTCTCCTCTACATCGCCATTCAGGCACTCGTGTTCTTGTGCGAGCCCGTGAAGAATTTGATCCACGACTGGCAACAAGCACTTGACAGGTACCTCAACAAATTTGAGAGATTGGACTTGGAGCAGCAAAATCAGCAGCAAAGCAGAGCATCCGAGCACGGCAATGACGACGCGTACCAGATTCTGAGGAAGTCGCGGATGTATCTGCTGCTCCTCGGGATTCTTGCGGCGAGCGTGACATACCAAGCCGGACTGAACCCACCGGGCGGCTTCTGGCAAGGCGATGCAGCCGCCGACAGTCGCCACCACTACCTCGCCGGCGACCCGATCCTCCACATCACGTATCCCCGGCGATACCTGGCCTTCTTCTACTGCAACGCCACCGCCTTCGTCGCGTCGCTCGTCATCCTCATACTCCTGCTGAGCAACATACTCAGCACCCAGGGGATCAAGTACTGCGCGTTGCAGGTCGCCATGATCCTGGACCTGTTTGGCCTGATCGGCGCCTACGCCGCCGGGAGCTGCCGGCAAGTGTCCAAATCCGTGTACGTCTCGCTGCTCGTCGTTCCTGTGTTCCTCTACGTCGGCATCCATGTCGTGGTCTTCATGTTAGAAGTGTGGCCGGCTCGCCCGGCATGGATCCAAGCGTTGAGTGAGAAGATGGAGCAGTGCGCCCCCAGCTGGCTCAAGGAGCTGTTCGAGCACCCCGAGCAGGGGGAGGAGGAGGCGGCGGACGTCGAACGGACACTGGAGAAGAGGCGGAAGCTTCTGCTGCTTCTTGCGATCCTTGCGGCGAGCCTCACCTACCAAGCCGGCATGGGCCCGCCGGGCGGCTTCTGGCAAGAGAGCAAGCTCGGCCATGTCGCCGGCGACCCGGTGCTCAACGACAACTACCCGCGCCGCTACGTGGCCTTCTTCTACTGCAACGCGACGGCCTTCGTCGCGTCCCTTGCCGTCATCATGCTGCTGGTGAACAGGAAGCTCTCGGCGAGAGGGATACGGTCTCACGCACTGCGGGTGTGCGTGATCCTCGACCTCGTCGGCCTCATGGGCGCCTTCGCCGCCGGGAGCTGCCGGAAGGTGTCGACCTCGATCTACGTCCTCGTTCTGACATTCGCAGTTCTGCTCTGCATCGCTCTCCAGGTCACGCTGGTCTTGTCGGAGACGGCGCAAGGTCTTGCCAAGAGGCTCCTGTCAAAGCTCGGCGCGGGCGAAGACCAAGCCGGAGGCGACGGGCGGCATGGCACGGGCGTCGCCGCCGGAGGGGCGCGTGATCTCTGGGACGAGAAGCTGCCCAAATACCTGCTGCTGCTCGCCGCGCTCGCCGCCGCCGTCACGTACCAGGCCGCGATGAGCCCGCCGGGCGGCCTCTGGGGCGACACCACCGGCCACACCGCCGGCGATCCGGTTCTCACGAGCAACTACCCGCGCCGGTACAAGGCCTTCTTCTACTGCAACGCCACGTCCTTCATGGCGTCCCTGGTGATCATGGTCCTCCTGCTGATCAAGAGGGTGAGCGACACCCCGCCGGCGCTCTTGGCGCTGCACGCCGCCATGATCCTGGACCTGTTTGGCCTCATGGGTGCGTACGCCGCTGGGAGCTGCAGGAGGGTGAGGACGTCGGCCTACATCCTGGCGCTGGTCGTCGGGGTCTCGGCGTACATTGCTGTGCTCGTCGTGGCATCCATCGGCATAGCGGGGCGACTGAGAAGCGCAATGGACTGGCTGACGGAGCAAGTGACGCGGTGCTTCTCCGTGCATGATATGTAGGAGAACTTTGTAGAATTGCAGGGTGGCCTGCTCTGGCCCCACGGACCTTGTTTGTAGGCTTGTAGCATAAGTGTTATAGATGCGTCTGGCTGGCGGCCGTTGGCTCAGCTAGCGGTAGCGAGCGGCCGGTCAGAAAAGGAAAATTCTTGTCCCCCATTCTTAGAAAGGAAGGCCTCGTAAATTCCGTTGGCTCGATAGGCCAACCACTAGACCCTGTTTGTGGTGGGGTGCGCTTTGGTCCCTGATTTTTCATGCCCTTTCTTCCATGTCCGACCTGACACACGGGTGTGGTCCCTTTGCTGCCATAGCTTTGATTCCTTTTTGCATGCGTGTGTTGATTTGACCTTCGCTGCAGCTCCACATGCTATTTGCTGCCATCATGTAATTATTTGTCTAAGATATTGATGTATTTAGACACATTTTAGTGTTAGGTATATTTTTTTAGACAAATATAAGACAACTAATTTGGTACAAGACACCACTAGCATTTAGAAAAATTAACACCATGGCTACTGTTTTGCGGCCGCTCTGTGCAACTAGACCCTGTAGTAAAACCAACTTTTGACTGGATGTGTGCAAATAGACACAAACTAGGGAGTAGTTTTGCAGATAGCCCAAACTAGAAACATGGACCGGATGTTCCTGTTTGTGCAACTAATCACATTTCCAACAATGCCAACTTTTTATGCAATGTGTGCAACCAAACAACCAAATACTAGAAAATATGGATTGGATGTACTGGTTGTGCAGAAAGAAGCACATATTTGCGCAACTAAAAAAGCATGGGTTCCAAAAGAAACCTTTTTATGCCAGGTGTGCAAATAGAAGCCTATATTTGTGCCAACTAAAACATGGATCCAAAACCAACTTTTCCTTCTTTGTGTGCAACCAAACAGCCAAGACTAGAAAAGAGATGTGCAAACTAACTATGGATCCAAAAGCCAGCTTTTGCTGTAAATGTGTGCAATCAACACACACAGACATGGATGTGTGCAGTCTGTGCAAAAAAAAAAACACATATTTGTGCAACTAAACATGAATCTAAAGCCAACTTTTACTGTAAATGTGTGCAACTACAACATGAATCCAGGCCTCCAAACAGCTTGTGGCAGAGGGGGGACTTTTGTAATGGGCTCAACATATTGTTCAACTTCACCAACCTCCCAGGTGATGCCCTTATCCTACCAGCTTGTGACTGCCGTTCTGCATTATCTCCTTCATTACCCTCACCCCCTGCACAATATCATGAAGGTAAAAAAAGGTGATTAGTTAACACTGCATAATTTTTTTGTTGTTCTTCAGAAATCTGGATTAAAAAAGTTGAGGATGCCAACACAGTATTTTGTTTTCTGTGCAACTAGAAATGCTAAGGATGCTAACTAAATACATACTCTTGTGCAACTAGAAAAAGTCTTGAGTATGTCAACTAGTTAGAAAAGTATTGTGCAACTAGAATTGCTGAGGATGCCAACTAATTGGATACTACTGTGCAAGTATAAAGTCTGAGGGTGCCAAAGATACTCTTGGGCAACCCTCAATTTTTTTGGAGATGGGACTAAATTATATAATGCTGTGCAACTAGAAAGGCTGAGGATGTCAACATTATCTGCTTCATTTCTCTCATTCCCTTGAAAATATCTTGGGGTTCGCAAAAAAAAGGCAGAGGTGATTAGTTATCATTACATACAAATATTTGTTCTCTGGAAAACTAGATTAAAAAGTTGAGGATGGCAACTTGATATCCTGTTTGTTCTGCAACTAGAAATGCTGGTGATGACAACTAATGAGATATTCTTGTGCGACTAGAAATGCTGATGATGCCAACTAATGAGATATTCTTGTGCAACTAGAGAGGCTGAGGAAGTCAACTACTTGGATAATGTTGTCCAACTAGAATTGCAGAGGGTGCCAACTAAATAGATACTCTTCTGCAACTAGAAAGCCTGAGGGTGCCAAGTCATTACGTTGGGCAATCCTCAATTTTTTTTAAATGAGACTAATCTGAGTTCTTGTGCAACTAGAGAAGCCGAGGATGTCAACTAGTTGTATAATGTTGTCCAACTAGAATTACTGAGGTTGCCAACTAATTAGATACTATTCTGCAACTAGAAAGCCTGAGGATGCCAAGTCGTTACATACTCTTGGGACAATTCTAAAAAACTTGAAGATGGCAACGTTGAGCAACTAAGAAAGTTGAGCATGCCAATGCTTAATTAGTCCTTCTGCAACTATGTATGAAAATTAATACACTTGGCTGCCTATATGTGGAGTAAAAGATATTCCTCATGAAATTTTATTTTACCTCAGCGGCTGCTGCAGAAGATGTGGCATCTACCCCTTTGGATACTGCCTCCGTGCGCACCTTTCTTCTCTGCAATTTTACTAAGAGGAATCTTTCCCCACCCTAAAGTTGTGTAAGAAAAAAATGAACAAGCATAAGGGGTTGAGAAAAAATTAAACATGTATGTGTGCCATATAAAAAACCTAAAGGATAAAAGAAAAATGAAGGAAAATAAATTCCAAAGGATTGTTGTTCTCCACTCACATCGTCACCCTCTCCATCCCCGTCCTTATCATCGCCACGCGGCTGCCGCTTAGCAGCCCTTTTTGAGTTCCGTCGTGAGATCGGATTTGCAGAACCCTACAATGAACAAAAACATTGGGATGCTAAGAGGGTAAAAGAAAAGGGCATAATAAAAATGGTCAGAGGATAAAACCCAAAACATTAAAGTGGTAATAGGGTAAAAAGAAAAAAATGGGAACCTCTGTTTCATTGTCAGGCACATCTCCTTCTCCAGCCATTTTGGTCTTTGCAAAAAAATACGAACAATGTATTAGTCAAATTAACAGAAGTTGCACAGGGGAGAGAAAATGTGGTGGGTTGGCCACTTTTATATATGAAGTTGGCTAGTTTGAATTAAAAGAAAAGTTGCACATGATTTGCTGCCTAGTTGAACAAAAAATAAGTGCCACCCAAAACACAATACTCCATCAGAAGAAAAATTAAGTTGGCTATTTTTATCATAATGTTGGTAAGTTTTATCTAACAAGTTGCACAAAGGGGCTGCCCGGTTGCACAAAAATGGCTAAAAAAGGAAACAAATCTGCAAACTCCTACACTATTGCAGGCCAACTGAGCAGCCCGCTGAGCATATTGGTGTGTGTGCGACTAAACATTATTGTGTGTGCAACTAGACTACATTGCAGGCCAACTAAGCATGTGTGTGTGCAACTAGTCCTGCCAACTAAATATCAATGTGTGTGCAACTAGATTACATTGCAGGCCAACTGAGCATATGTGTGTGCAACTAATCCTGCCAACTAAACAACAAATGTGTGTGCAACTAGATTACATTTGCAGGCCAACTAAGCATATATGTGTGTGTGCGCAAAAACACCCCAGAGTGCATGAACAAGCTTTTATGCAATGTAGTCAACTTCCCTGCCATTCTTGTGCAACTACATAATCTAACTAGCCAACTACATAATGCTCTCTGTGCAGCTACCCAGATCTATCAAGTAAATACATAGGGGAGTGGGTGCACCACCACCTAGCATCTCGTCATGTAGTCCCGACGCAACATACATTGGGACCGAAGCAAGAAATCCATCCCTATGTCCCACCTACCCACCACAGCCATGGCGACCGGAACCTCACCGGAAACTGCAGCTGCAGACATGAAACACCAAATTTGGGGCCTAGGTCGTCCTCCGCGTAGGAGCTCGGAGGCGTGACGCCCAACCGGCAAGCTCGACTGCCAATGCATATTTTTATCACAACAACGTTTCAGCTTGTAAATCATGGACGCCCAAAAGCCCATGTTATCTAAAGTAGCTGAAAATGAGACAACCACAAGTACACCCAAAGAGGCTGAACGCTTGAGGAGTCATCTATAGTCCAGAACACTGAACCTAGACCATGTGGTAAACCTGCACTTATAACGAACCGAGGAGACATCTGTAGTCCTCTCATGGTAATTGCTATGAGCATATCTACTCTCCTACAGTGATCCCAAAACCAAACTTCTACTTCTTCTTTGAACGGTCAATGTGTGTCACAAACTACAAGTTCAGAAGATAGTAATCCAAAAATATCAGCACATTCATTGCTGGGAGGAAACATTTTTATCGGAACGGTCATATACTACAACTCATATTTCATCGGAGCTGCACATACCTCTGCCGACAGAAGAAAGTTGGCACATATGTTCAATCTCCCACCCAAGTATGCAGCAACAACACCTACATGGCACTGTAATCGACCGTCGGAGTTGGGGACCTAGGGAAACAGGCCCTCCCGACCGCGGCGTGCGTCGCTAAGAGGAGACAGCAGGAGGGGAACGGCCGGGCGCGTGCTAGGCGCGGCGCGCGTCGCCAGGAGTAGGCAAGTGCAGGAGGCGGCCGGGGTGTACTTGGCGCGGCGGGCGGCGCGGGGAGGTGGCTAGAGGAGCGCGGCGGCCAAGCGCGTAGCCGAGAGGAGGACCGCGGCGGCCCTTTCCCGTCGGGGCTGCGGCGGCTGGGCGACCCCTGCTCCTGCTCATAGAAAGAGCAAGGAGGAGACGGCGACGCTGCTGGTCCGGCTTGCCGGCTGATCTGCTCTCCAGGCTCGTCCGGTCCGCCGCCTCGCCTCGACCTCCCTAGCCGCTGCTTCACCAGATCCGATCTAGACGAGGGAAAGAGGATAAGGAAAGGCTTTTTTCTCAGAGAGAAAGTAGCGAAGGGAGGATAGTGTGTGGGCTTTGAGCCTCCGGCCAGATAACACCTGCGCTTGCGGGCCGATGGATTCGACGCATTGAGCGGTCGCCGTGCGGCCGCTCGGCTCGACCAAATAATGCATGTGCACTTTTAAGATTTTAGGTAAGTGTTTTAGGACTTTTGTTCTCTCTATAGTTTCTGAACTTCCCTTGGGATCCCAAATGTGGTAGGACCTTGTTTTTTCATCCTAATTGTTTAGGACTTTTGTTCTCTCTGTAATTTCTAAGCTTCCTTTATCAAGAAAAATAAAAAATCTGAGCTCCCGTTGGGATCCCGGATGTAACCTCCGTCCAGTTTCACAAGTCCCGATCATGTTTTGGATCATATTTTAATCATGACTTTAACTATAAATACTATAAGTAGCAAAACATAGTATCATCAAAAACTACGTTCAAATACGAATCTAACAATACAATTTTTGGTGACATGCATTTACATTTACAACAAGGACTAATAAACTCAAACCGAGATATTAGGAGCGTGTTCAAACTTGCCAATATTCAATGTTTATTTGAAAGACTAATACCATGGTATAATTTTTATAACATATAGTATAGGAGAACGGATGTTCGGCTCTCGGCCTCCATGGAGGCCTTTTTTTGAAGAAAAAAAATCAAAATTCAAAGTTTTTGGTTTTAAAAAAATATGAAAAAAATATGCAAGTAAAAGTGGATGTTATGTGTATGTGTGCAAAATTTCAGGATAAAAAATGTTGAAATGCGACCTGTACAAAAAAGACAAATTCATGGCCTGGAAGAATAAATAGTATCATGTGTTAAAAAGCCTCAGATTGTCTTTTTTGCACAACCCTCATTTCAACGTATTTTGCCCTAAAAATTTACACACATGTGTGCTATGCCTTCATGTATATCTGTGTTTTTTTAGAATTTTTTGAAACATAGAAAATATGAAACGAAATTCAAAATTTTTAAAACCGAGCTCCATGGAGCTCGGCCTCCAAAGGCAATATTCGATAGTATAGTCTCTATTTTTATTAGTTAAATTTATAGTCAAAGTGTGACCCTAAATACGAGGAGATCCAATAAACCTAGACAAGGGAGTATCTCTAGCATGCTTGTTAGGACTTCTATTCTCTCTGTAGTTTTCTAGCTTTTGTTGGGATTCAAAATCAGTTTTTTGAACTTCTTTTGGGATCTAAAATGCAAGTTTTGTGAGCTTCTAATGGTTAATTTTGGTAAAAGAAGTTTTTGATGGTTAATTTAGGTAAAAGGACATATGTTTTTTTTTTGGAACTAGGCTTTTTTTTAAACTAGGCAAAAGATTTGCCATTTTCATTGGTTAAGAGAGAAGGTTAACAATGTATGGCCAAAGGCCAAATATAGTACATCACTCTCGTGACATAATGTTACACAAATGTTTTGCTCCCGCAAGGCTCCAAAGAGAGTATTCCTCTTTGATCTTGGCGACCAACACTCCCACTCGAGTGGCTGTGTTGCGGAAAACTCTAGTGTTTCGCTCCTTCTATATTTCGCAGGAGATAAGCATCATCAGGGAGACAAGCGGCCTTCTCGACGGAGTTTGCTTCGTGGCATTCTGACTCCACCAATCCTTAACCGAAACCATACCAATACAATCGTTGGGCTGGACATCGTGGAGTGCAAGCCAAGTTTTGATCATGCCCCGAACCCGAATGGGGTATCGACATTGAAAAGGAAGGTGGGCAGCCGATTCCTGGACTTGTTGGCATAATGGACAAATGTTGAAGTTCGGCCATCCGCGACGGTGGAGTCTGTCAGTCGTCCAAATCCTATTGTTAATAACAAGCCACGCGAAAAATTTGCACTTTGGGGGCGCCTAGTTCTTCCAAACATTTTGGTTCATATCCGTGTCCACCAATCCAAGAAACTGAGCCCTGTATGCTGAGGCCGCGGAGTAATGGCCATCAGCAGTGAGTTTCCAGGTGATGGGGTCCTGCATGTCCAGGTTTAGCTGGATGTGGGTGAGTATTTCCCAAAGCGCAACAAATTGGGCGATGTGCTCAGAGGAGATGATCGAAGCAACCTTCACCTGGGAGATCCAGTAGCCATTAAGCAATGCCTTGTGGACTCAACAATTCTTTTTGTTGGAGATGTCGTAAATTTTGGGAGCAATGTCTTTGGGTCTTATGCCATCTAGCCAAGATGACTCCCAGAAAGTTGCGCGGAGACCATCACCCACCAGCACCTTGGAGGCCGACGCGAATATGTTTCGATCATTGTTGTCGCAAGGAGTACCCAAACCGACCAAGGCTTGAGCGGGTCTTGCCAGTTGAACCACAGCCAACAAAGACGAGGTGCAGCCGCAAACTTTCCAAGGTTTAGAATCCCAAGGCCACCATGTAGCTTGAACATGCAGAATTGCGCCCAGTTGACCTTACATTTCCCTCCTGTGACCTTGTCACAACCAGCCCAGAGGTAGGCACGTCGGAGGGCATCAATCTTTTTCAAAACTTCCACCGGAAGATTTAGAGCCGTCATATAATAGATAGCGATGGTTGTGTTGACAGACTTAACAAGAACCATCCTTCCAGGGGCAGCAACGTGCTTGCCCATCCAAGGTGTGAGCTGGGCCGCGATCTTGTCCTCGAGAGGCTGGAAGTGAATTCTTTTCAGGCGCTTCACTGACAGTGGTAAACCAAGATACTTCATCGGGAAGGTGGTTCGTTGAGCCAGGAAAGATTGTAGAATATCCGGAAGGTCCACATTGTCACATCTAATTGGGGCAACCAAGCTCTTGGAGCAATTTGTTACCAATCCAGAAATATCTCCAAAGTTCCTGAGGGTGTCGGCAAAGAAACTGACATCCGCCTTGAGTGGAGCAATAAAAACCGCAGCATCGTCCGCGTCTAGGGAAGCCCGGATCGGCATAGCACGTCCGCCAATGGGATGGAGGTGACCTTGTGATGTGGCCTTCCCGAGGATGTGATGTAATGGATCAATGGCCAGCACAAAGAGAAGGGGAGACAGGGGGTCCCCTTGTCTCAGCGCACGCCCAAGCCTGAAGGGGACGCCCGGCACACCATTGAGCAAAACACACGATGAGGTCGTAGACGGGAGAGCAGACACCCAGCCACGAAACAGGGGAGGGAAACCAAGGTGGTTGAGCAAGTCCAGGAGGTAGTCCCAACACACCGAATCAAACGCTTTCTTGATGTCAAGCTTGAACAGGAGAGCCGGGGTATTGTTGCGATGTAAGCATCTAGCAAGGTTGCGCACGTGCATGAAATTATCATGAATACATCTCTTCTTGATGAAAGCACTCTAAGCTTGTGAGACAAGATCATTCATGTGGGGTGCCGGCCTTTTGGACATCATCTTCGCAATGAGCTTCGCGATGGCGTGAATTAGGCTTATAGGGCGAAAGTCAGAAATATCTTCGGCACCATCCTTCTTCGGAACGAGGGCAACATCAGCTGAGTTCAACCAATGAAGGTGGGCGGTCTGTAGGTTGGAGAAATGGTTGACCGCAAGCATGATGTCTGGCTTGATTGTGTTCCAACACGCCTTGAAGAAAGTGCCCGTGAAGCCATCCGGTCCGGGCGCCTTGTCACCCGGTAATTCGAGCACCGCAACTTTGACCTCCTCCTCGGTGAATGCCTCGTCCAAGCCCTGTAGATCACAGTTGGGGGTTGGAGTCAAACCCCAATTGACGTCAATGCTACGAGTAGGGCCTTTTTTGGCTATATTCTTAAAGTGGTTGTGCACAATCTGCTCTTTGTCTTCGTGAGAGGTGACCCAACCCTGGTTGTGTTTGAGGCGATGAATAAGGTTTTTTTTCTCCTCTTGTGATTGACGCGGAGGTGGAAATAACGGGTGTTGGCATTTCCTTCTTTAAGATTTGTAATCCTCGAGTTTTGCCTTTTTCTGGATTTTTCGAGCACCGCCAAGCCAACGATCCTTCGTTTTAAACTTGTTCGAAGATCCCTTTCCTCCGGGCTTAGGTCTCTTTGTTCTTGAGCGAGGTCAAGGCGAAGAATAACCTTGAGAGCCATGTGCAACTGGACCCTGGAGTTAGAGAAAAGGGTCTTGCTCCAGGAGCGCAACTTTTGTCCTGTTCTCTTTAGCTTGTGGAATAGCCGTTGATAAGGCTCGACATGACCGGAATTCACATTCCATGCCTCGTTGACAACATGTTGGAATCCCAGCATCTCTCTCAAGAAGTTTTCAAACTGGAAGGATTTAGGCTTCTTTAGGCCAACATCATTAGCAAACAGGAGGGGGCAGTGATCCGAAAGTGATGAGGAGAGGGCATGCAGAATGTGGGTGGGAAACTCTAAATCCCAATCTTCATTGCAAAAGAAGCTATCTAGCTTGCTCATCATCGGGTTACTTTGTTCGTTGCTCCAAGTAAATCTCCTGTTTTGCATGTGAATCTCCTTGAGCTCACAATTGTTTAGGGCGTTGCGGAAACACACTAGGCGGCCACGGTCCACATTGGCTCGGTTTTTGTCCCTGGCGCGGTAAACTGATAGTGATGGATGAATTGACCCTATGCGCAAAGAATAGCTCTTTGGAAGAAGAAGAAAACAAGTAGGGAATGGTTACATAAACAATAGTCTCTGTTCTACATGATTTTCATACCAACAGGCATGAATACAGTCACCCTACATCTAATTACATAAGCACAGAGAAGATTCAGTAGATGTACAAAATCTATGAACACATACATGAAGAAGAAATCACTGTGATATCGACGTGCTGCCGTCTACAGCCGAAAGAACAGATTATGTTACCTACAAAAGAATAATGGATGGTGGGCAAAGAAGAATCACCAGCCAACTGTTAAGGTCTGCTCTCTTGAGTATAAATCTTCTGTTTGTCAATGGAGTCGCTACTGTACATCCTCCGCGAAAGCCCTGAAAATGAAGTCTCGGAATCGCTTGCAGTACTGCTTCGGGTCGACCGCGGATATGGAGTTGGGATCGTACTGCATGGATTTGTAGGCGTGCTCGAGCTTCTTGCTGATATCATAGTCTTGCAGGATGTCGATGATCCCGAAGAAGAGGATCACGTCCTGGAATTCGCCCGTGGGCTCGCCGATGAGCAGGGATTCACTTTCAGGATTTCTCACTATGTTCTCCACCCTTGAGGGCATGCTAATGCCTAGTTTTTGTTGTGCTTTTCTGCACCAACGAGGTCAGTGTTTGTCAATATCAAGATGAATGCAATTCAGAAGTTGCTGGTATGAAGTGAGCAGCCTAAGCTGAGTAAAGGAAAAATGTAATGCAAAGCATCTTATGATTCTTCAAAGCTTCTAAAATGTATGGTGTAGATACCTTTTTTGCTCAGAATCTTCATCCGTGGTAGTAGGTGTCCCATTGTCAGCATTGCCGCTGTCTGTAAGAAGGAAAAAAAGAAGAAGAATAAATCAGGCTCGTGGCTTCCAATGTATCTACCGAATAGTTTTCTAATTGCATGTATTTTTAAGAAGCAGTCATGGGGGCAACGTATCTTTGCACCGATCCTTGAAATGAACGCCGACCAAAAGACTGTAATCCATGATCCGCTCCTGCTCCAGCAACTCGCAATCTCTGTCCACTTGCCTGGTAAGAAATATAAAGAGTCATGAGCATAGTGGGTACTTAGGTCTCCTCAAATACAGTTGTGATTCTTTTACATAAGATTATTTATAGCACATGTAAGTAACAAAATGAGAGGAAACAGAATCCTGTGCAATCCGGCAGATGTGAGATGTACCTGCAGAATTCCTGGAACCAGGATCCTGCTAACCGGAAAATGAAATTGAGATCAAGATCCTTGAGCGTGGTGGTTTCGTCAATCTGATCAAGGGGCTTGTCTGTCATGCGCCCAAGCGAAGATCCTTTCAAGTCAAAACGCCGATGGATTGAATAGCGAGAGCAGAAAAGATTCCCCATTATCACGAACCGAACCTGCATTCCGTATTATATATTACTATAGTGATAATATACAAAATCTCAATACACTGGCCAATTTCTGAAAGCATCCTAACCTTTTTCTGGATGCCCCCTGTGATTTTAACACAGTGCAGGCCAAAGAACTTTGTTATTAGAGTGTTGTCGTAATTGCGGACGTGTTTATAATAGGCCGGAAGCATCCTAAGAAGCACCTGTCGATGATCAAAACCCGCGATCCATCTCAGACATGATTAAAACTTGTGTGTGGGTGGGCTAGCTAAGGTGGAGAGAAGAACCTACCTTGACCTCTGCTTTCTTCATTGTTTTGATCATGTACTTGTCGTCGTTGGTGAGGTAGAAGAAGCTTCCACTTTTGCCGGGTGATGAGAGCTCCAGGAGCGCATCGTCCCCGCATATCGAGATCATGTAATCCGCGGGGTCGACGTCGAAGAGCTTGCGCAATGTCCTGCGTCGGATCACAGAAGAAGAAATTATAGCGCCGTGTTTGGAGACTACTCCATAAGAGAAGCAAGTGAGAGACATCATGCATGCAGCAGACCTGAAAACCAACGGGCAGTAGTCCTTCCACCGGAAATCGCACGACTGGTGAGGCGGCGTGTGCTTGGATCCTTCGGGAGGAAACCTTGTCCACACCTTCTCTTTGGGATCAAACGCTGATGATTTGAGATCCAGTGATGTCGGCGCTGACTGCCTTCCCACAGCATGCCTGTGCGCAGAAATGGCGGCGGCAAAATGGATATGAATGGATGAGCCAGCAACAACAGAGAGGAAATGGCAATGGATGCAGTGCAGTGATGGTGGTAGCCAAGGAGAAGAGGAAAAGGAAAGAGACCTGATGCCGAGCTGCAAGTTGAGCATGAGCTCGTAGTTCCTGTGCCCCTTGGATATCGTCTCCCCCTGCTTCTTCCCCGGCCTTGGCGGCGCGCGAATGCACGAGAGCGTCCGCGACCATGCCCGGTCTGCCCGGGTGCTGGCATCCTCGCCGCCGTCCTCCCCGGCAGTGAGACTGTCGAGGTCCGACACGCTGCTTCTCCGGCGCACGCTCGACACCGACACCCTCCCTTGGTCGGCGCTGACCTCCGGCGGCCGCCACACAGGCTTCTTCAGCACGGCCTCCACCCCGGGCCATGTCAGTATCTTCTGCGATGGCAGCAGAGACACCGTCTTCCCCTCGGTGACCTCCAGCTCCTCGAGCAACTTGGTGATGGCGTCGCGGGGCTCCCGGGGCACGGGCACCGCGGGGCCTCCGGACGGCGGGTAGTAGACGCCCTTGGCGTGCGTGACGCCGGACTCCTGGCACCAGGTGCCGATGTACATGCCGCCGTCGGCCCACCGGAACGTGCCCTGGCCCATGGGCTTGGCGTCCTCCCAGGAGCCGTCGTAGCGGTCGCCCTCTGACCATATCACGGTCCCGCAGCCATGCATCTCGCCGGCCTTCCAGGTGCCGATGTACTCGTGGCCGTGGCGCCAGATGTACCGGCCGTGGCCGTCCTGCAGGCCGTCGCGCCAGTGGCCGTCGTAGACGTCGCCGTTGGCGTAGGCCTGCGTGCCGCGGCCGTGCCGGAGGTTGTTGGCCCAGAGCCCGGCGAAGGTGTCCCCGAACTCGCCAATGTAGGTGCCCTGGCCGTGCATGTAGCCGCCGGCGAGGTCGCCCTCGTAGGTAGCGCCCGAGGGCCAGGAGAACTTGCCGCGGCCGGCTGCGCGGCCGCTGCGCCAGGCGCCCTCGTACATGCTGCCGTCCGTCCAGAGGAACTTGCCGGTGCCGTGCGGGAGGTTCCCGCGCAGGTCGCCCTGGTAGAAGTCCCCTCTGTCGAGCAGCTGCTCCGAGTGGGTGGGCTCGCCGAGCGAGGACCCCGCCTCCTCCTCCTCGCCCTCCTCGGCGGCTGCACCGTCGGCGTCCTCGCTGCCGCTGTACTGGTAGGCGGTGCTGGAGGAGGTGACGGCGAGGGTTCCGGCAGGGTCAACCAGGCCATCGACGCCGGCGACGGCGGCCGGAAAGGCCGAAGCGCCGCGGCGGATGGTGGTGAGCTTGCGGATGCTGGCCTCCCAGAGGCGGCCGGCCGGCGCAGGGATCTGGTTCATCTTCTTCCCCGTCGACGCCATTGGCGCTATAGGCTAGGTGCGAGCGTGCAGGACGCGGCCGCGCGCGGTCGATCACAAGGACGGAGCCGGAGCTGAAGGTGGAACGAGGGCGTGCATGGCGTCGACGCTGCGTGGTCTCGAGTCCGTCGCATGGGGTCGCGAGTTTTGGGTGGGCAGGGAGGGCTGGGAGGAGTTGTCGGGCGGGAGGGACGGTGCCGAGCCGAGCTCGGGGGCGCGACATTTGGAAGGACGCGCCCGGCGCGGAGGCTGTCTGCTCTGCTCCGTCTTTGCTGCTAAACAATAAACAATAGGGGAGCAGTGCAGTGCAGAGGGTCAAAACATTGACCTTGCTAAGGTCTCAAGGTAGGAATTAGAAGTAGTATATAGGAATTTGATAGGATAGACATTTGCCATTTTAAGAAATTGACTTGCCTTGTTCCTACGTGTAAAATGTGTTTTGAGTGGATATGTAGTTTCCTTCAGAAATACAGAAAATGAATAGTATTCCTACGAAATTCATGTATGTATTTCCTACAAACCGAATGCATATATAGAAAATTTTCCTTATACTTGTTCCTATACTTTTCCTACGAAAATCCTCGATGAGGCCTAAGGAAGTTTACAATGGACTAACCCTGAGTATTCTATGATTTGATCTGGGCACGGTGTGCTGCAAGAGGCGACAAAGGGAGCTACGACGAGCACCACACGCCCGAGCACGCCTCAAGGATGTTGCGACCGGCGCACATTTTTGCTGACACCGGTGTCGGATGTGGGGTTCCGGCAAACCCTTAAGGTTCGAACACTGGGGTGCACGCGAAGTCTTTCCCTCCTACCGATCTACGCCCTAACTCGCTAAGATCTCGCGGACGAACTCGACGAACTCGGGACACAAAGAGACACGAGATTTATACTGGTTTGGGCCACCGTTGTGGTGTAATACCCTACTCCAGTGTGGTGGTGGTGGATTGCCTCTAGGGCTGATGATGAACAGTACAAGGGAAGAACAGCCTCCTGAGTTTGAGGTGTTCTTGTGCTTGGTGTCTTAGCGGGTGAGAGCTGGGTGAATTGCTCGATGCCCCTACTGTGGTGGCTTGCTCTACTTATATAGGTCCTGGTCCTCTTCTCAAATATTGAGCGGGAAGGGAGCCAACAACGGCAGGCAAATTTGAAGGGGACAGCTAGTACAAGCTATCCTGACAAAAGTGGTCTTCGCCTGCGAAAGGCTCTGGTGGTGACGCCGTCTTGGGCTCCACGATGACCTCCGGCTTGCCGTCCTCCTGGTCTTGGTCTCGTTGCACCAATATAGCAACCTTTGCCTAATGCCTCGGTACTCCTCGCCTGCGCTTGCTTCCTTAGCATCAAAGAGGAAACAAGGAAGCTGTGCGCGCTGGCGCCCGCCTGGTGTCGTTCGTCATGGCTCACGTCACGAGAGCCTCGTGAGGTTTGCCCCGCCTTGATATCTCCGCTCCTCGTGAGCCTGCCTGACTAGGCCACTCCTGAGGAGGTCTTGCATCGTCCGCCTCGCGAGGCTTGGACCCTCGTGAGGGTCTTGGATGCCTTGTTGATGAAGATGGGCCGTACGGCCTGCTGGCTTAGCCACGCCGTGGGCCGCAGGCAGGCAAGTCTGGGGACCCCCGTTCCCAGAACGCCGACAGTAGCCCCCGGGCCCAAGGTGAGCTCAGGCTTGGCTTCGCGGCGAAGCCAAGGGTCAAGTTCGGAGCACCGCGGGCCCCAAAAGCCTGCGACCTCGGTTGACGCGTGGCGGTTGATTGGACGTGGGCGTCTCCGCTTCCCCACGCTGCCTTTGAATCCGCCTAGCTATGCGGCCCCCGCGGCCTACATAGTTATTCCTCCGTCGCCTGCGCCCCGCTTCCCCAATCTCTCTGCTTCCTCGAGATTCTGCTTCCCTTCTCCGATCTGACCTGCCCTCCCCCTGCTTCGTTGCCATGGCGCCGAAACAAGCGGACAAGGGGAAGAAGCCAATGTCTCCGTCAGGCACACCTCCAGCTGTCGAGCCGGCGCTAGGCCAATCCCGGGTGCTCAACGACAAGGCCATGGACAAGGTGCGTCCGATGCTTGCTTCCAGCTTCAACGAGTGGGGAGAGACGGTGGCTTGGCCTGCATCTCGCATCGCATGGCTCGGGCAGCCACCGAGGTCCCAATCTTCATAGATGCCCTCTGGGCTGGCCTGATTCCTCCCTTCTCCGCCTTTCTCAACGCGGTGCTAGAGCATTACCAGATCCACATGCTGCATCTTGACCCCCAATCGGTGACTCTTCTTGCTGTCTTCGCTTTCGTGTGCGAAGCCATGGTGGGTATCGCTCCTTCGGTGGCCCTCCTCCGTCATTTCTTCTCACTGCACCTGGCCGACCCTCAGCAATGCTCGGGGTGCGTGAGCTTCCAGGCCGCAGCCGCGACTGCGGGCGCGGGGATTGACTTCGAGCTAGGGATGGCAATGGGTACCCATTACCCATGTACCCGGCGGGTAAAAACCCTATTAGGGTAAGGGTATGGGATAAAAAATTACCCAAGGGTATATTAATAGGAAAATATTAAACCCGTTGGGTATTGTGGGTACGGGTATGGGACAGCATAACCCATACCCGTGTACCCATATACCCACGTAAAGTCTGTTAAGTGGGCCTTCACCATTCATTAATCTAATCTAACTTGCCAGTAAATCATTCTATGTAGCCGACGAGATACATGACTTGCTCACACACGCACGTGGATGGAATGATTTTCGCTCAAAAAAACATAGATGGAATGATAGAAGGAATCCCATGTCTCTGTCTTTCTCTGCGTGATTAACGTGATTAGGCTTAGCCGCTTAGGTAAATAATAATTATGTGATCGTGTTCCATATTTAGAACGGAGATTGATATCCTACCCATCTCCTCATCTCCTTGCCTCCTCAAGGAACGCTAGTCGCCGTCGCCAACGCTCCAGCTGCTCACTGCCTCGCCGTCCCCAGCGCCAGTCGCTTGGACGCCAAGGACCTTGGGGATAAGGACCACAGTTTTCGCGTGGACAGTGACGGGGAGGAGGATGCAGCTCACTCTCATGCGGACTAAGTCGGATGGCGGCGACCACCGCCGCGCAGCACCGTCATTCGATGGTGCCATCCGTCTCCATCCGCTAGGAAAGGGCCAAGCCCCTGGCCAATGTAAAGGACATGTACCTCCTGCCTCGGCATCCAAGGCATAACACAGTCACAACACGTCAAGCCGGCCACCTTGCACTACCCCGCTTAGTCGATCCTCTTCTACCACCAAGAGCAAGAGCAAGGCTATTTTGGCTTGGTGAGTTTCATTTTTGTGTATGATTTTATGAATATGAGCATTAATCTTGTAGTTTTTGTTTTCTATATTGATGGTGAGATGCATTCATAGATGGTACGTAGATGTATAGATGATGTGATGGTATGATGTATATAGGAGATGTGATGAATGTGATTTCTTTTTGTATATACATGATACGTAGTGATGTTACAATGTATATATACGCGTCGTGATTTCAGTGCTCACCATCCATACAAGCATTAATTTCTGCCTATACATGTTGTATATAGCTATTGTGATGAGTACGATTTTTTTGTATATAGACAATACGTAGACATGTTATGATGTACGTATATATGAGCATTGTGTGTTGTCCTTTATGATTATTTCTTACTTAAGTTGATGTGTGCACACATGGGTATTTTTACCCGTGGATACCCATTTACCCTGCCGGGTGATGGGTATGGGAAAAAATTATACCCATTGACGGATATGGGTACGGGTAATGGGTAAGCTCAAGGGGGATGGGTAAGGGTATGGGGTAACTCCACCCGTACCCAAACCCTGCGGGTGCCATCCCTACTTCGAGCTCCCTTCATCCACGAGCGAGTTTCGTACGCGATGGGTGTTTGTTGATGCCGGCGTGCTCAGCCCCCTGCTTCGTCTCTCGGCGGGGCCGGCTGTTCCAAACTCCGGCTGGGGCCACCAGAAGCTCTCGAGCCCCCGCCTTGCTCTCGTCTGGGCCAGGCTGAGGCTGCTGAAGGACCGCGGCGTGACCGCGCCGATGGTGGTGAAGGAGTTCGTCAAACGCCGGGTTGCTCCGCTTCAGCGCCACTCTCGCCCAATGTGGACCTTGCTCAACAGTCAGGACCACATGAGGTTTCAGGAGTCTGGGCTCCCTCTCGGGACGCGGCAGACAGTGCTCAAGGTCTTGACGGGTGTCCCTTTGCCGGCCGAAATGCCTGGGAAGAATTGCCTGCTGTATCGCTGCAAGAACAAGGACGAGTTTGCAGCGAGCATACCTTCCTTTGACGAATGGGGCCTGCGGCCGATCGGACTGGTGGGGCCTCGCGAGAACCCCGTCATCGTGGTTCCCTTCTTCGCCGCCGATGCCGAGCTCGCCCCAGGTGAAGGTGCGGGAGGGCGAGCTCCGACGGGGGCCGGTGGCTCGAGTACTGAGGAGCTCATGCTGAGTGGTGATCCTGGGGCGTCGTCCTCGGGGGCCTGCGACCCCCCTCCTGAGGCGTCGATTATTGAGGAGGCGCGGCATGCGGCTCCCGAGGCCAAGGCTCTAGGGGCCTCGGGAGGTTGTGGTGAGACGGTGCCCGGCTGTTTGCCGCAACCGGGCACCCCTGAAGACATCCTTCCAGGCTCTTCTTCGGCCCCGCCGCGCACCGGCCGTCACGTCCAGCGTTTCGGTCGTCTTTGTGTGGACTTCGAGGAGCTCCGCAAGAGGAAAGGATCCCCTAGCAGCAGCAATATCTTCGGGCCGTTGAAGCGGCGAAAGTACATCGCCTTTGATGCGTAAGTATCTTGTTGTCACGGCTTCCTGCGTGTAGTCCCCTTATCCTGACGTTAGTTCTCCAGGGCTCCTTCTGTTGAAGCTGTTGCGTCTCCCGAGAAGCGGCCTCCTCCTTCATCAACTCCCCCATCTTCCTTGAGCGCTCCCGGTCTGCCTACCGCCCTTGGAGCAGGGTCGGTTGGGGGAGCATCTCTGCCTTCGTGGCGCGTTGAGCCCGCAGCTTGGCCACCCCTCCCCCACGGTCTGGCGTGGAGCTTGGCAGGCGTGCCCAAGACTCCTCCTTTGCTCATGGGCAGCAGCTGGTTGGCTTCGATCTTCGGTTCCTCTTCAAGCAGCGAGCCCCAATCGGCTTGGGCTCCTCGCGAGGACGGGCTGGCGTCGGGTGCGGCGTCAGCCCCCAGCCCCCTGCCGGGAGGTGGCGGGACGCCAACGCAGCCCCCGAGGTGGGTCGAGCATTCGAGCTTGAGCGTGGGCGGAGCGTAGTTCGCCACGAGCCCTTCCAGGAGGCGATGGGAGCGATGAGCCGACTTGGTGAAGAGCTCGCGAGTGTCGACTCGCGCCTTGAGGCTGAAAGTCTCCGGCTAGTGGAGGAGCGACGCAAGCTGAGGGTGGCCACCAACCTCGGTCGCTATCAGCGCGACCTTGAGAATGCGAAGGCCGAGGCGTCCTCAAGATCGCCCATGAAGCCCGCTCGCGAGCCTTGGAAGAGGCTCGCGAGGCTGACCGCCGTCGCGAGGCTGCGGAGGAACGCGCGTGGGAGCTCTAGTCCTGGAGCGCGTCCCTTGAGCAGCAGGTGGAGGCGCACAGGGCCGCTCTTGCATCGCTGAGGGGGACGCCCACGGAGGATGAGGAGGTCCGGAAGCACGGTGAGGCGCTGGCCCTGGAAGCCGTGGAGCGCAGCCTCGAGCTCGAGCAACTGGAGACGAGGGAGCGTCAAGTTGCTCAAGCAGAAGATGCTGTCGGGGCTCGTGAGGCCGGAGTCGAGGAGGAGGTGAATCGCCGGGTGGCCGAGGTTCACGCGGACCTGGAGGGTAGGTACGACCTGAAACTGAAGCTCGCGGGTACGGAGGATGCGGGCAGGGCCGTTGTCCTCAGGCTCAGGTTGGATGAGGCTGAGAGGCGCACGGAGGCCACAGCCGCCACCCTGGTTACGGCGCAGGCGGCGGACTTGGCCTCCGCCCGCGCCGAGCTGCGCTCCCTTCGTAGGCGGGTCGATGACGCTGAGGCCGTTGCACGGCAGAAAACGGAGGTGGAGGAAATATGCCCTAGAGGCAATAATAAAGTTATTATTTATTTCCTTATTTCATGATAAATGTTTATTATTCATGCTAGAATTGTATTAACCGGAAACTTGATACATGTGTGAATACATAGACAAACATAGTGTCACTAGTATGCCTCTACTTGACTAGCTCGTTACACAAAGATGGTTGAGTTTCCTAGCCATAGACATGAGTTGTCATTTGATTAACGGGATCACATCATTAGGAGAATGATGTGATTGACTTGACCCATTCCGTTAGCTTAGCACTTGATCGTTTAGTATGTTGCTATTGCTTTCTTCATGACTTATACATGTTCCTATGACTATGAGATTATGCAACTCCCGTTTACCGGAGGAACACTTTGTGTGCTACCAAAGGTCATAATGTAACTGGGTGATTATAAAGGTGCTCTACAGGTGTCTCCGAAGGTACTTGTTGGGTTGGCGTATTTCGAGATTAGGATTTGTCACTCCGATTGTCGGAGAGTTATCTCTGGGCCCACTCGGTAATGCACATCACTTAAGCCTTGCAAGCATTGCAACTAATGAGTTAGTTGCGGAATGATGTATTACGGAATGAGTAAAGAGACTTGTCGGTGACGAGATTGAACTAGGTATTGAGATACCGACGATCGAATCTCGGGCAAGTAACATACCGATGACAAAGGGAACAACGTATGTTGTTATGCGGTCTGACCGATAAAGATCTTCGTAGAATATGTGGGAGCCAATATGAGCATCCGGGTTCCGCTATTGGTTATTGACCGGAGAGGTGTCTCGCTCATGTCTACTTAGTTCTCGAACCCGTAGGGTCCGCACGCTTAACGTTTCGATGACAGTTATATTATGAGTTTATATGTTTTGATGTACCGAAGGTTGTTCGGAGTCCCGGATGTGATCACGGACATGACGAGGAGTCTCGAAATGGTCGATACATGAAGATTGATATATTGCAAGCCTATATTTGGATATCGGAAGTGTTCCGGGTGAAATTGGGATTTTACCGGAGTACCGGAGGGGTTACCGGAACCCCCCGGGGGTTAATGGGCCATAGTGGGCCTTAGTGGAGAAGAGGAGAGGCGGCCAGGGCAAGAGCCACACGCCCCTCCCCCCTAGTCCGAATAGGACAAGGAGAGGGGGATGGCGCCCCCCTTTCCTTCTTCTCCTCCACCTCTTTCCCCCTCCACTCCTAATCCAGCAAGGAAAAGGGAGGGAGTCCTACTCCCGGTGGGAGTAGGACTCCTCCTGGCGCGCCCCTGTTGGGGAACGTAGTAATTTCAATTTTTTTCCTACGCACACGCAAGATCATGGTGATGCATAGCAACGAGAGGGGAGAGTGTTGTCCACGTACCCTCGTAGACCGAAAGCGGAAGCGTTAGCACAATGCGGTTGATGTAGTCGTACGTCTTCACGATCCGACCGATCAAGTACTGAACGCACGGCACCTCCGAGTTCAGCACACGTTCAGCCCGACGACGTCCCTCGAACTCCGATCCAGCCGAGTGTTGAGGGAGAGTTTTGTCAGCACGACGGCATGGTGACGATGATGATGTTCTACCGACGCAGGGCTTCGCCTAAGCACCGCTACCGTATTATCGAGGTGGACTATGGTGGAGGGGGGCACCGCACACGGCTAAAAGATCAAGCGATCAATTGTTGTGTCTATGGGGTGCCCCCTGCCCCCGTATATAAAGGAGCAAGGGGAGGAGGCGGCCGGCCAGGGAGAGGCGCGCCACGGGGGAGTCCTACTCCCACTAGGAGTAGGACTCCTCCTATTCCTAGGAGGAGTAGGAGAGGGGGAAGGAAAGGGAGAGGAGGAGAAGGAAAGAGGGGGACGGCCCCCTTGCCCTAAACCAATTCGGTTTGGGCCTTGGGGGGCGCGCCCCACACTCCCCTTGCTGCCCTCTATTTCCACTAAGGCCCATGTAGGCCCATTAAGCCCCTGGGGGGGTTCCGGTAACCCCCGGTACTCCGGTAAAATCCCGATTTCAGCCGGAACACTTCCGATATCCAAATATAGGCTTTCAATATATCAATCTTCATGTCTCGACCATTTCGAGACTCCTCGTCATGTCCGTGATCACATCCGGGACTCCGAACAACCTTCGGTACATCAAAACATATAAACTCATAATATAACTGTCATCGTAACTTTAAGCGTGCGGACCCTACGGGTTCGAGAACTATGTAGACATGACCGAGACACCTCTCCGGTCAATAACCAATAGCGGAACCTGGATGCTCATATTGGCTCCCACATATTCTACGAAGATCTTTATCGGTCAGACCGCATAACAACATACGTTGTTCCCTTTGTCATCGGTATGTTACTTGCCCGAGATTCGATCGTCGGTATCTCAATACCTAGTTCAATCTCGTTACCGGCAAGTCTCTTTACTCGTTCCGTAATATATCATCCCACAACTAACTCATTAGTTGCAATGCTTGCAAGGCTTAAGTGATGTGCATTACCGAGAGGGCCCAGAGATACCTCTCCGACAATCGGAGTGACAAATCCTAATCTCGAAATACGTCAACCCAACAAGTACCTTCGGAGACACCTGTAGAGCACCTTTATAATCACCCAGCTACGTTGTGACGTTTGGTAGCACACAAAGTGTTCCTCCGGTAAACGGGAGTTGCATAATCTCATAGTCATAGGAACATGTATAAGTCATGAAGAAAGCAATAGCAACATACTAAACGATCGAGTGCTAAGCTAACGGAATGGGTCAAGTCAATCACATCATTCTCCTAATGATGTGATCCCGTTAATCAAATGACAACTCATGTCTATGGCTAGGAAACATAACCATCTTTGATCAACGAGCTAGTCAAGTAGAGGCATACTAGTGACACTCTATTTGTCTATGTATTCACACAAGTATTATGTTTCCGGTTAATACAATTCTAGCATGAATAATAAACATTTATCATGATATAAGGAAATAAATAATAACTTTATTATTGCCTCTAGGGCATATTTCCTTCAGTCTCCCACTTGCACTAGAGTCAATAATCTAGATTACACAGTAATGATTCTAACATCCATGGAGCCTTGGTGCTGATCATGTTTTGCTCGTGGAAGAGGCTTAGTCAACGGGTCTGCAACATTCAGATCCGTATGTATCTTGCAAATTTCTATGTCCCCCACCTGGACTAAATCCCGGATGGAATTGAAGCGTCTCTTGATGTGCTTGGTTCTCTTGTGAAATCTGGATTCCTTCGCCAAGGCAATTGCACCAGTATTGTCACAAAAGATTTTCATTTGACCCGATGCACTAGGTATGACACCTAGATCGGATATGAACTCCTTCATCCAGACTCCTTCATTTGCTGCTTCCGAAGCAGCTATGTACTCCGCTTCACATGTAGATCCCGCCACGGCGCTTTGTTTAGAACTGCACCAACTGACAGCTCCACCGTTCAATGTAAACACGTATCCGGTTTGCGATTTAGAATCGTCCGGATCAGTGTCAAAGCTTGCATCAACGTAACCATTTACGATGAGCTCTTTGTCACCTCCATAAACGAGAAACATATCCTTACTCCTTTTTAGGTATTTCAGGATGTTCTTGACCGCTGTCCAGTGATCCACTCCTGGATTACTTTGGTACCTCCCTGCTAAACTTATAGCAAGGCACACATCAGGTTTGGTACACAACATTGCATACATGATAGAGCCTATGGCTGTAGCATAGGGAACATCTTTCATCTTCTCTCTATCTTCTGCAGTGGTCGGGCATTGAGTCTTACTCAACTTCACACCTTGTAACACAGGCAAGAACCCTTTCTTTGCTTGATCCATTTTGAACTTCTTCAAAACTTTGTCAAGGTATGTGCTTTGTGAAAGTCCAATTAAGCGTCTTGATCTATCTCTATAGATCTTGATGCCCAATATATACGCAGCTTCACCGAGGTCTTTCATTGAAAAACTATCATTCAAGTATCCCTTTATGCTATTCAGAAATTCTATATCATTTCCAATCAGCAATATGTCATCCACATATAATATTAGAAATGCTACAGAGCTCCCACTCACTTTCTTGTAAATACAGACTTCTCCAAAAGTCTGTACAAAACCAAATGCTTTGATCACACTATCAAAGCGTTTATTCCAACTCCGAGAGGCTTGCACCAGTCCATAAATAGATCGCTGGAGCTTGCACACTTTGTTAGCTCCCTTTGGATCGACAAAACCTTCCGGTTGCATCATATACAACTCTTCTTCCAGAAATACATTCAGGAATGCAGTTTTGACATCCATTTGCCAAATTTCATAATCATAAAAATGTGGCAATTGCTAACATGATTCGGACAGACTTAAGCATCGCTATGGGTGAGAAGGTCTCATCGTAGTCAACCTCTTGAACTTGTCGAAAACCTTTTGCAACAAGTCGAGCTTTATAGACAGTAACATTACCGTCAGCGTCAGTATTCTTCTTGAAGATCCATTTATTCTCAATTGCTTTCCGGTCATCGGGCAAGTCAACCAAAGTCCACACTTTGTTCTCATACATGGATCCCATCTCAGATTTCATGGCCTCAAGCCATTTCGCGGAATCTGGGCTCACCATCGCTTCTTCATAGTTCGTAGGTTCGTCATGGTCTAGTAACATAACCTCCAGAACAGGATTACCGTACCACTCTGGTGCGGATCTTACTCTGGTTGACCTACGAGGTTCAGTAACAACTTGATCTGAAGTTCCATGATCATCATCATTAACTTCCTCACTAATTGGTGTAGGCGTCGCAGAAACCGGTTTCTGCGATGAACTACTTTCCAATAAGGGAGCAGGTACAATTACCTCATCAAGTTCTACTTTCCTCCCACTCACTTCTTTCGAGAGAAACTCCTTCTCCAGAAAGATTCCGAATTTAGCAACAAAAGTCTTGCCTTCGGATCTGTGATATAAGGTGTACCCAACAGTCTCCTTTGGGTATCCTATGAAGACACACTTCTCCGATTTGGGTTCGAGCTTATCAGGTTGAAGCTTTTTCACATAAGCATCGCAGCCCCAAACTTTAAGAAACGACAACTTTGGTTTCTTGCCAAACCACAGTTCATAAGGCGTCGTCTCAACGGATTTTGATGGTGCCCTATTTAACGTGAATGCGGCCGTCTCTAAAGCATAACCCCAAAAACGATAGCGGTAAATCAGTAAGAGACATCATAGATCGCACCATATCTAGTAGAGTACGATTACGACGTTCGGACACACCATTACGCTGTGGTGTTCCGGGTGGCGTGAGTTGTGAAACTATTCCGCATTGTTTCAAATGAAGACCAAACTCATAACTCAAATATTCTCCTCCACGATCAGATCGTAGAATTATTTTCTTGTTACGATGATTTTCAACTTCACTCTGAAATTCTTTGAACTTTTCAAATGTTTCAGACTTATGTTTCATTAAGTAGATATACCCATATCTGCTCAAATCATCTGTGAAGGTGAGAAAATAACGATATCCGCCACGAGCCTCAATATTCATCGGATCACATACATCTGTATGAATGATTTCCAACAAATCTGTTGCTCTCTCCATAGTTCTGGAGAACGGCGTTTTAGTCATCTTGCCCATGAGGCACGGTTCGCAAGTACCAAGTGATTCATAATCAAGTGGTTCCAAAAGTCCATCAGTATGGAGTTTCTTCATGCGCTTTACACCGATATGACCTAAACGGCAGTGCCACAAATAAGTTGCACTATCATTATCAACTCTGCATCTTTTGGCTTCAATATTATGAATATGTGTATCACTACTATCGAGATTCAACAAAAATAGACCACTCTTCAAGGGTGCATGACCATAAAAGATATTAATCATATAAATAGAACAACCATTATTCTCTGATTTAAATGAATAACCGTCTCGCATCAAACAAGATCTAGATATAATGTTCATGCTTAACGCTGGCACCAAATAACAATTATTTAGGTCTAAAACTAATCCCGAAGGTAGATGTAGAGGTAGCGTGCCGACCGCGATCACATCGACTTTGGAACCATTTCCCACGCGCATCGTCACCTTGTTCTTAGCCAATCTTCGCTTAATCCGTAGACCCTGTTTCAAGTTGCAAATATTAGCAACAGAACCAGTATCAAATACCCAGGTGCTACTGTGAGCATTAGTAAGGTACACATCAATAACATGTATATCACATATACCTTTGTTCACCTTGCCATCCTTCTTATCCGCCAAATACTTGGGGCAGTTCCGCTTCCAGTGACCAGTCTGCTTGCAGTAGAAGCACTCAGTCTCAGGCTTAGCTCTAGACTTGGGTTTCTTCTCCTGAACAACAACTTGCTTGCTGTTCTTCTTGAAGTTCCCCTTCTTCTTCCCTTTGCCCTTTTTCTTGAAACTGGTGGTCTTATTGACCATCAACACTTGATGCTCCTTTTTGATTTCTACCTCCGCAGCCTTTAGCATTGCGAAGAGCTCGGGAATCGTCTTATCCATCCCTTGCATGTTATAGTTCATCATGAAGCTCTTGTAGCTTGGTGGCAGTGATTGGAGAATTCTGTCAATGATGCTATCATACGGAAGATTAACTCCCAGTTGAATCAAGTGATTGTTATACCCAGACATTCTGAGTATATGCTCACTAACAGAACCATTCTCCTCCATCTTGCAGCTGTAGAACTTATTGGAGACTTCATATCTCTCAATCCGGGCATTTGCTTGAAATATTAACTTCAACTCCTGGAACATCTCATATGCTCCATGATGTTCAAAACGTCGTTGAAGTCCCGGTTCTAAGCCGTAAAGCATGGCACACTGAACTATCGAGTAGTCATCAGCTTTGCTTTGCCAGACGTTCTTAACGTCGTCAGTTGCATCTGCAGTAGGCCTGGCACCCAGCTGTGCTTCCAGGACGTAATTCTTCTATGCAGCAATGAGGATAATCCTCAAGTTACGGACCCAGTCCATGTAATTGCTACCATCATCTTTCAACTTTGCTTTCTCAAGGAACGCATTAAAATTCAACGGAACAACAGCACGAGCCATCTATCTACAATCAACATAGACAAGCAAGATACTATCAGGTACTAAGTTCATGATAAATTTAAGTTCAATTAATCATATTACTTAAGAACTCCCACTTAGATAGACATCCCTCTAATCCTCTAAGTGATCACGTGACCCATATCAACTAAACCATGTCCGATCATCACGTGAGATGGAGTAGTTTCAACGGTGAACATCACTATGTTGATCATATCTACTATATGATTCACGCTCGACCTTTCGGTCTCCGTGTTCCGAGGCCATATTTGTTATATGCTAGGCTCGTCAAGCTTAACCTGAGTATTCCGCGTGTGCAACTGTGTTGCACCCGTTGTATTTGAACGTAGAGCCTATCACACCCGATCATCACGTGGTGTCTCAGCACGAAGAACTTTCGCAACGGTGCATACTCAGGGAGAACACTTATACTTTGATAATTTAGTGAGGGATCATCTTATAATGCTACCGTCAATCAAAGCAAGATATGATGCATAAAAGATAAACATCACATGCAATCAATATAAGTGATATGATATGGCCATCATCATCTTGTGCTTGTGATCTCCATCTCCGAAGCACCGTCATGATCACCATCGTCACCGGCGCGACACCTTGATCTTCATCGTAGCATCGTTGTCGTCTCGCCAATCTTATGCTTCTACGACTATCGCTACCGCTTAGTGATAAATTAAAGCATTACAGGGCGATTGCATTGCATACAATAAAGCGACAACCATATGGCTCCTGCCAGTTGCCGATAACGCGGTTACAAAACATGATCATCTCATACAATAAAATTTAGCATCATGTCTTGACCATATCACATCACAACATGCCCTGCAAAAACAAGTTAGACGTCCTCTACTTTGTTGTTGCAAATTTTACGTGGCTGCTACGGGCTTAGCAAGAACCGTTCTTACCTACGCATCAAAACCACAATGATAGTTTGTCAAGTTGGTGCTGTTTTAACTTTCGCAAGGACCGGGCGTAGCCACACTCGGTTCAACTAAAGTTGGAGAAACTGACACCCGCCAGCCACCTGTGTGCAAAGCACGTCGGTAGAACCAGTCTCGCGTAAGCGTACGCGTAATGTCGGCCCGGGCCGCTTCATCCGGGTTATTGACCGGAGACGTGTCTCGGTCATGTCTACATAGTTCTCGAACCCGTAGGGTCCGCACGCTTAACGTTTCGATGACAGTTATATTATGAGTTTATAAGTTTTCATGTACCGAAGGTTGTTCGGAGTCCCGGATGTGATCACGGACATGACGAGGAGTCTCGAAATGGTCGAGACATGAAGATTGATATATTGGAAGCCTATATTTGAATATCGGAAGTGTTCCGGGTGAAATCGGAATTTTACCGGAGTACCGGAGGGGTTACCGGAACACCCCGGGTGTTAATGGGCCATAGTGGGCCTTAGTGGAGAAGAGGAGAGGCGGCCAGGGCAAGGGCCGCGCGCCCCTCCCCCTTAGTCCGAATAGGACAAGGAGAGGGGGGGGGCGCCCCCCTTTCCTTCTTCTCCTCCACCACTTTCCCCCTCCACTCTTAATCCAACAAGGAAAAGGGAGGGAGTCCTACTCCCGGTGGGAGTAGGACTCCTCCTGGCGCGCCCCCTCCTGGCCGGCCGCACCTCCCCCTTGCTCCTTTATATACGGGGGCAGGGGGGCACCCTAGAGACACAACAATTGATCGTTTGATCTTTTAGCCGTGTGCGGTGCCCCCCTCCACCATAGTCCACCTCGATAATACTGTAGCGGTGCTTAGGCGAAGCCCTGCGTCGGTAGAACATCATCATCGTCACCACACCGTCGTGCTGACGAAACTCTCCCTCAACAATCGGCTGGATCGGAGTTCGAGGGACGTCATCGGGCTGAATGTGTGCTGAACTCGGAGGTGCCGTGCATTCGGTACTTGATCGGTCGGATCGTGAAGACGTACGACTACATCAACCGCGTTGTGCTAACGCTTCCGCTTTCGGTCTACGAGGGTACGTGGACAACACTCTCCCCTCTCGTTGTATGCATCACCATGATCTTGCGTGTGCGTAGGATTTTTTTTGAAATTACTACGTTCCCCAACAGGAGGAAGTGCTCCAACGACGAACGCTGGAGCGCGAGCATGCCCCTATGCTTCAGGATCTCCGGAACAGGGCCAATACCGCCCTGGGCCATATTTGCGACGTGGAGGTGCCGGCCCCTCACTCGAACGACTATGCCAGCCACCTGACCTTCTTCACTGAGGTGGTGACGCGCCTCGAGGCTCGATCTGCCAGAGCTCGCCAACTCGTGGAGGAAAGGGGGCGCGGCCTGCTTGAGATCGCTTTCTCCTGTGTCTTCAGCCACCTTCTGAATGCCGACCCCAACTTTGATTTCGACGCCGCCATCGCCCCCGTTCCCACGGCCGTCCGGGGTGACCTGGCGCGTTGGGTTGAAGACAATGTGGACGCGTTGGTCAGGGCCTTCACTTCGGAAGATGACGCGGTGGTGGTCGCCGCAGACGAAGGCGACGTGGTTGACGACGGCGTCGGGGGCGTCGCCGACGGCGGCGATGATGCCGATGAAGACGATGGCGACGCGAGTGACGCGTCCGCGGGTGATGTAGCGAGCAACATTTCTGGCTGATCCCATGTTCTTCTGTCGTTTCATCCTGCGCACAAAGCTCGGGCGTGGCCCTTGGAAAACTTGTAAGAGCATTTTGGGAGGGGGAGCCCCTCATGTAAGCAAATTGCAGTTTTTACTTTCCTATGCAATGTGAGTTTGTGTCATCGTGAACTCGTGAATCCAGGTGCGAGTTTTCTGTCATGGTTTACGTTAGCCAGCGCCAGCTTTGAGCTGGGTCGCGAGGCGTCGAGTTTCTGAGAATCTTGCGGAGCTTGTGCCCTGTCAGAAGGGGCCCCACAAGAGGTGAGCACCAGCTGCAGTGCTAGCGCGCACTTGGCGTGCGCGCGCTTCGCGCAGTCCCGCTCGCGAGGAGCTCGTGAGGGGAAGGCGACGGACATGAGTCCCAGACAAAACGAGATCCAGAAGGCAAGAAATTGCTCGAGCGAGAAAAGGCACCCCCCGCGCGCAACGATAAAAACTTGGTTTCAACTTAAATCCAGATCCAGAAAGCAAAGCTACAGAAAGAGAGATCCAAAGCGAAAGGCCGCGTCCGGCACCTAGTCTAGTCTTTCGGTCTTCAAATCTTCTCACCAGCGCGGAGCTAAGTGCTGCCACTAGGCGTGGAAGGGAGCCCCAGGGCCTGAGGCCGGCACCCCTGAGACTCCGGGGCGTGTACAACCCCAACTCATTATTACGTGAGAGTGTCACGGGCGGCGAGCTTCACAGGCACTGGGCCTTCTTCACAGGTACTGGCCTTGCTTCATATCGCCAGTCGAGGGCCCCGCCTTGCGCCACCCTTGACCTCCTTTGAGCCGACCGGTCACCAGGACGACACAAAAGAGGGAAAGAGGACACTAGCGGTGCCCTCGGCGACCACAGGTCCTCTGCCGGGGGAAGGGTTGTCGAGGCCTCCCCGGTAGAGGGCCTACCTCCGGGTGTCGCCAGACGTCGCGCGACGCGGGGAGGGGCCTTGCTCCTGGCTCCTTCCTGGTGGCCCCTAGTGTGTTTCCCTTGTTGGAAGGGGTGCTGCCGTGCCAGGGTCGTCGATCGACGCTGCAACCTGATTCATCTGTAGCCCATGGTTAGCATAAGCCTGTTCCTGAGAGGTTAGCGGTACCCTGTAGTTGCCGTTGCCGACGCGATCGTCGTGGTTCTCCGTTGGTTCTTGGAAGGCTTCGGCTCCTAGCGCCCCCTCTGCCCAATCTTCTCCAACGAATGAGCCGGGGTCGTCCTCCGGTGCGTACTCTTGGTCCATCATGCGGGGCACGTAGGCTTCCGGGGCCGTCACCCCGAACACCTCGCCGTAGTGCCCCACGCTCCATGTTGCTCGGCCCAGGGTGGCGTCCTGAGGATGGTAGCGTGGCATCCGGCCAGGACCATGGGGGGCGGCGCTTGCGCCCATGCTTGTTGCGGGCGGCATGGGGGCAGCGGAGCCCCCTACGCTGCCGGCCGTGCCGATGTTGATGAAGCCCCCGGGCGTTGCTGACGGCGCGCGGTTGTGGTGAGGCCCGCCGGTGGCCCTGCAGTGGCCTGAGGAGAAAGTCGATAGCAGAAAGGTGGTGCCCCCGACGCAGCCGCATCCAGCAGCTCGGCAACACGCTCCAGCAGTGCATCCCGGCCGCTCTCCATCAGCCTGCATCGCAGCAGCTCCCTTGCCACCGTGAGTGCCGCCCGCATGTTTGCTTGCTCCCACCGTGAGTGCGGCGCCGTTGCTGCGGCATGACTCGCTACTCTTGCAGCGGCTCGTACTTGCCGCGGGGTGAGGGTGGACGACGCTTGGCCGCGCTGCCCGCGCCCGGCGGAGTTTGGCGGCGCTCGCGCCGCCTGGAGCGCGGGGTCGAGGTCTTCATGGGCAGGTGGCGCTGCCCGGGCTGGCCAGGCTGCCCAGCGGTTGGAGCCGGCCCTTGAGTCGCCGGACATCGTGGCTGCGGAGCGTCGGCGAGCTGGTTGGCGGAGAAGAAGCCCCGGCGCACCCCTACCTGGCGCGCCAAATGTCGGATGTGGGGTTCCGGCAAACCCTTAAGGTTCGAACACTGGGGTGCGCGCGAAGTCTTTCCCTCCTACCGATATACGCCCTAACTCGCTAAGATCTCGCGGTCGAACTCGACGTACTCGGGACACAAAGAGACACAAGATTTATACTGGTTCGGGCCACCGTTGTGGTGTAATACCCTACTCCAGTGTGGTGGTGGTGGATTGCCTCTAGGGCTGATGATGAACAGTATAAGGGAAGAACAGCCTCCTGAGGTTGAGGTGTTCTGTGCTTGGTGTCTTAGCGGGTGAGAGCTGGGTGAATTGCTCGATGCCCCTACTGTGGTGGCTTGCTCTACTTATATAGGCTCTGGTCCTCTTCCCAAATATTGAGCGGGAAGGGAGCCAACAACGGCGGGTAAATTTGAAGGGGGACAACTAGTACAAGCTATCCTGCGAAAGGCTCTGGTGGTGACGTCGTCTTGGGCTCCACGATGACCTCCGCCTTGCCGTCCTCCTGGTCTTGGTCTCGTTGCACCAATATAGCAATCTTTGCCTGATACCTCGATACTCCTCGCCTGCGCCTGCTTCCTTAGACCAAAGAGGAAACAAGGACGCTGCGCGCGCTAGCGCCCGCCTGGTGTCGTTCGTCATGGCTCACGTCACGAGAGCCTCGTGAGGTTTGCCCTGCCTTGATATCTCCGCTCCTCGTGAGCCTGCCTGACTAGGACACTCCTGAGGAGGTCTTGCGTCGTCCGCCTCGCGAGGCTTGGACCCTCGCGAGAGTCTTGAATGCCTTGTTGATGAAGATGGGCCGTACGGCCTGCTGGCTTAACCACGCCGTGGGCCGCAGGCAGGCAAGTCTGGAGACCCCATTCCCATAACGCCGACAACCGGTGAGACACTTTGCTTCGTCCAGTGGCTACTGGAGCTGTGACGGGCGAACCATGGTGCTACGACCGGCAATCACGACAACGTGTGTTAGGACCTCACCGGCGATCGAGGCGGCACGTGCTGCGAGCTCGTCGGAATGGCGCTGAAATCCAACCGGAGTGCATGGATAGGGATGGGCGGTGCGAACATGTGGTCTGCAAGGGACAGATGGGTGGGGCTAAGGACGAGAGGACACGAGCAAGTTTGATCGAATAGTTGCCTACAAGGCCATCTAACGTTGGGTAGGGCGACCGATCTGGCGCTTTTACCTCTCGACCGACGTTGAGTATCGCCCGTCCAACAATACAGAAGTCTAAAAGGCACAATTCTAGGGTTTAACAGAGAGGAGGCAATCATGAAGCGGCCAACTTTTCCCCTCAACCCGATGCCAATGCTGCGGGTTACCCTGGCCTCCGCCGGACTCTACGATGGCAGTAGGATGGGGGAAGGATCTGAGTATCCAGATCCGTGTTACATACGGTTTTCAAGCTCTCCGTCGCTGGTGAAGTTGGGACGGGGGGTGGAATGAGAATAATGGTTCATCGGTTTTCCTCATGTCGATGTCCTTCCTCGGTGTCAACGAGTCGAAGGATGGAGTGGATGTATGGGCACTTGGTCTGACGCGATTAGCGTCTGTTCACGACGACAATGTCATGTAGAGGGATGACATTGCATCGTCTTTTCGTTCTCTAGTTCCATCTTCGCTTGATGAAGCTTAGTCAGATCTGGCTCACTTGAGGAACTTATGAGGTTTGTGTCCCCCTCCTTTATTGGGTCGGGATTAGGATTGTCTTTTGGCCCTTCTCGGCACCGACTTCTCCAGGATAACTATCCATCCAATTCGTGCGTCTTTTTGTCTGCATCATGACATCCAATTCGCACCCACTGACGTCTTTCCATCCACATTGTCCCATCCAATTTGCGGTTGGCAGCATCTTTTGTCTGCATCGACGACTTTCCTGAGTTTCAACAAGGTTGCTCCGGTGAGCCGGAGGCCCAGAACAACAACGAGCTTTGGCCATGACGCGCCACCGATGGATAACTGTGTTGATTTCTTCATGACTTCACTGCAAGGAAGTTCTGGTACATTCTGGTTTTATTTAATGTATGCATTCTGCCTTTTTTTGGAAAAGATATCTCCAACAAGACAACATAGTTCTGAAACTGAGTACTCCTATAAGTTTGCCGGCCGCAATTCCTTTGTCAAGCTTACTCAGTCAAGGCTACTCCCAACATTGTTCGGTCAACCGAGCCTGAGTCTGACGACAAATTTGAAGGCCAGCCCTACCCTGCCGAATTCCAAGAAGATGCAAGACGCAAAAAGGGCAGGTAGCTGTAGCCTGTAGGCAGCGCTGCATCAGCAGCAGTGTGTCTTCTCGGGTCCTGGGGGCTTCGATGCTGGCGGTGCTGGCGGTTCTGTCATTTTCCTTGGTGGAAAAGGCATCGTTTGTTCTCCCCAAGACCAGCTCGTTGACCTCAGTCTGGGCCTTCGCACTGTGCAACATGCAAGTCAAGCAGTAGGATAGGATGCCCCTTCCGAGGGTGCAATTTTGGTTTCTGTGGCGACTCCAATTGTGTTGCCACCAGAACAGGAGCTACAGAACTGAGCTTTGTAATACAATAAAGCTGGGAGTAATTCCTTTTCTCTAAAACCAACTGAAATGAAATACAGTACACTACTACCTGGCATCCATGTCCCTGTTTGGCCTACAGAATGTGATCCCTCTACTCCCATATAAGTATGATGAATCTGATGGGCCGCAGCTCATCTCATCTTAAGCGCAGGTCATCGAGGGTCGGAGCCTCGGAGAATACAATGTGAATCATATTGCAAACAAATCCAGTGCCGAGCAATCTAACAGGCTTAAAATCTAAAGAAATGGTGGTGTTTACAGGCCCTAAGACTCCAGCAGTACATAAATACCAGATCAATCTAGCAGCAAGAATGGACTTTTTGACACCTTTCAGCCGTTCACTGAACAAATCAAACATTTGATTCGTAGCACAGATGTCTCCAGCCTTCCCCTCCAGACTGTAACAACGTTTCCTAGTTCATTGCACAAGCTGCCCAGGACACCAAGGTGTATTACTGTTGCTGATCAAGTTCTCCAACCTGGTTAATATATTTCTTTTTGCAAAATGTGATTATCTATCTATAACAAAATCACTTTTAACATTGCACAACACAGACATACTAGGGTGGTTATCTTGTTATTATCATTTCGTCTGAACCTCTGAATAATTACTTTATTTTTATGGAGGCCAACGTACTAAGTTCTCATCTAAGGAACACTTCCTATATAAAATAAGTTCATGCCAAGCCAGCAGTAGTTCCTCTGATGTTAAAGCTTCACAGATGTACAGATGATCAAATTTGCAGACACACTTGGCAATAAAAGCAACCAGCTAACCCTTTTCAATGGAGAAGCCAAATGGGATTCGCATAATAGTAAAACAACTGTATGTTTACTACCTTAGTTCCTCATAATTCACCGCTAGCACCCCACAGATATGACTGGCTCACTCTTATATTTCTTAATGTGGCGGAAGGAGCAAAACTTCCCAGGATCACATCATGGGGGCTAGGGTGAATGCCGGACGATGCAGAGATGCAATCCATGACATCAGAGAGAGCGTGCAGTCTGGATCAAGGACAGAGCCACAGCCCTATGGAGATAACTGCTATGTCTAGAAAGATTTATCTTTTCAAAACCCACCTCTACCCACCATAACCCGCAGATGCTAGCACTGACGCTCAAAGCCATTTGGAGAGCTTGCATTGTAGAGTGTAAAAGGTTCCTTAGTTATCACTGGTCTTCAGAAGTGCCTTTGGGTAGATGATACCTTTCCATGGTAGGCCCTTAAATATCATCCTTCTTGAGTTCTAGTTCATGTCTGTCTCCATGAAATCAAATTCCTTCTCGTAAAATATTAAAAAAGTGTGATGTATTGGATGTGTAGAGAAGGACAAAAATGTGACATGCGTAATCCCCATGAGATTTAAGGTCCTCGAGAAAGTACAAGATAGTCCAAGCAGTGAAAATTTGAGCCTTTATACCGCTTGGAGCGGTTCGCTATCTCAAAAAAAAAAGCCTTTAAGGTGGGCAAGAACTAGAGATAGAAGTTGGATACTAATGCAAGCCGAATGAAGCAAACTCATGGGGTTTGATGATATCTACTGATTTGTGAATTGCATAAAAGAACACTAAGCCTACGAAGAAGGTGTTTATGTGCACTCATGAGGGTTAATCTACTTGGATTTTACGGTAACAATTACATGCTTTCTGAGGTAAAGATGGCATGGGCACCGAGTGGACAAAAATGCAGGCCTCTAGCACAGTTTCTCAATTACTGAACAGGGCACATCATTGTGTTTTTATTGTCAAGCTTGGTCTTAGCCAGTTTGATAAGTAAATGCTCTTTAGGTACCATTAGTTTCTCATAGCAACAGTACCAATATCGATCATGCAGTGTGCTGGTATCATCAATCTGTGTAGTTTACTCAGTGGAATGATACTTTTTCGGCGACAGTACAATGAGAATTTAATGGTGTTCTATTCACTAGACAGGATATTTCAACTAAGGAACAATTGAAACTTCCTGGATTAGGGGGAACACACAAAAGGATCATTCTCCGATCTAGCATAGACATCTTGGCATATGCTGTTGCAGCAAAGTTCCGTGCCAAAACCTTCAAAATCAAATAACCGAACTCACTTCAATTTTCTTACATCTAGTCAGTGGTCAAAACAACCAACAGTGCAAAGCTAAGTAAATAAACTACCAGCACTGTGCTAGAAAAAAGGAGATCAGACCTTGGTGATTGACAGTGATGGCCTCTGAACAACAGAGGAACGCAAATCCGCAGAAATTCAGTCACAACAATCAGGCATTCCTCTTCATCTCCTCCTCCCTCTTGATATCTTTCTTCTTCCTCAGCTTCACTCTCGGCTTCATGGCACGGTGCTGCAGATGCTGGGACTGGAAGGCCACCATCGCCCTGAGAACCCTGACCATCGTCTCCTCGACCTCCGCACCGCTTCCCTCCGGCTCAAGCAGCCGCAGCGCCCTTGCGACTGCCTCCATTGTGCTCACGCACCCCTTATGCGGCTCCTTCTTCACCACGAGCTCCGACTCGAACATGCTGTCCCCGTCCACGCCGCTGTCTACGGGCAGGGAGACGGGGATGACGAACGAGGAGAGAAACGGGAGGCTGGCGGCGTGCATCTCCTTGGCCTGCTTCCAGGTGCCATCGAGGATGAGGAGGATGGGGTTGGAGCGCGCGGAGGGAGGCGTGGAGCGGCACCAGGAGGCGAGGTCGGAGGCGGCGGGCGAGGGGAAGAGGAGGAGGACGGGGTTCGGGGAGGGAGGGGGGATGAGCGGGGTGGAGGAGGGGCGGAGGCGGCGTCCGGGGAGGAGGTGGAGGTTGGCGAGGCAGCGGGCGAGGAGGGGGAGGGTGGAGAGCGGGTTGCGGTGGACGGCGTGTGGGTGGTGGAGTACGACGACGGTGGTTGATGTGTGGAGCGGGGAGCGGGGCATGTGCGGGCAGAGGCAGACGCGGGACGGGCGCCCGCAGCCGGCGTGGCAGATGGCGCGACCAGGTGGTGTCGTTGTGTCGCCGCCATCGTCGTCGGAGGCGGAGGAGAGTGGGAAGTCCAAGTCCATTTTGTGACTTTTTTCTTTCCTAAAGACAAAAGTCCATATTATAAGAGCATCTCTCTCGCAGACCTCGTAAACGGCCGAACCCGTATAATTTCTGCAAGTATACGAGTTTGGCCCGTTTTTCTTGTCAGAATAGACTCCGTATCCCGGGCCCGGCCCGTAAAAAGTTTACCGTGGCCCAGAAAAAGACCCTCTCCGTCGATATGTATGTGGTTTCACCGCTCGGATACTGGTCAAACCCTATCCGCCTGCACCGCGATTACCCTCCCCCTCCGCCCCAATTTCTCGCCGCCGCCGAGTCTAAAAAAGCCCTAGCGCCCCTTCCCGACACATGGACGGCTACGGAAGTGGTGAGGATGACGCGGAGCGCCGCCGCCGCCGCATCTGCGACACCGCACGCAAGCGGGGCGCGGAAGTGGCTCAACTATGGGAGCCGGCTGCCGCCAGCGTTCGAACACCGCGAGCTCGACGAGTTGGATCCCGTATAGACCCCGGGGTGAGGTTGTGGAGTTGGATCCCGTAGAACTCTAACAAACCCCGTAGGAAGGGGTGAATTGGGAAGCCTAGGCCTCTTAGGAGGAAGGGCACGAAACATACCCGCTCTCCCTGGCTTGGAGCAGGGGGAGTTCTCAGCAAGGGATCGCCCGTCAACGGAGATTAATCCGGCGCGGAGAGGAACTAGATCCGCCGCAGGAAGATAACCCTGGGTCTGCAAGCTGCACAATTGGAGGCGCGAGACGGAGCAGCTCTTCCAGTCACCTGGGAGGGGGCCGTGAGGGCGCGAGGATGAACCAGGGGTGTCGGCCATGGAGTCCAGAAGTTTCTTGGAGAGCAAAGGAGACGGGTTGAATAACTTTTGTGCCCTTGAAATCTACAAATAAATGTTCCACCCTAAAACCGAAGAGACGGGCCCGTGAAAAGGTGGCATTGGGTCGCCCGCCTTCCAGAAAGGTGCGCGATGGTCAAAGCTGACCCTTGCCCCGAGGAAAGCATTAATCTCTGGCAGGCCCATCTTGATCTGAAGATGTCCTTGGACGCCAAGTTGTCGAATACGGTCTGGCTTGAGTCCAAATTCCGAATAATGTTCGGCATAACAATGGTACTCCGAATAGGTGAGAAATAGGTGAAGAACTCACCTCGCAAGCCGAAGATCCCATGATGTTTGATAGTAATCGTCGGTTTTGGAGGCCAGTTCGGGGGCTACTGAGGGAGTCATGGACTACGGGGTCCATGGGATACCGAGCCAATACATGTGGGCCGGACTAAAGGGTTGATATGAAGACCATGCTGCGACACGGATCCATGAAGACAAAGCCGTGGAGTGCCCTCCAAGCCAAGATTAGGCAGGATCTTTCCTTCCTTGTAACCGATCACATGTAACCCTAACCCTATCGGTGCCTATATAAACCGGAGGGTTTTAGTCTTTAGGGCTAGAGCTACATCCATCACCTCATCGACTTAGGGTTTAGCTCATCTGATCTCAAGGTATATCTACTCTGTAACTACATCATACATTAAATACAATGAAGCAGGACGTAGGGTTTTACCTCTTCGAGAGGGCCCGAACCTGGGTAAACGTTGTGTTCATCGTCCCTTGTTCCCCCATTGATCCTAGATCCACAACTCGGGACCCCTACCCGAGATCCGCCAGTTTTGACACCGACAGGGCTCCTGGGTGAGCACAACCCACCAGGGCGCGCCCCCTCCAGGCGCGCCCAGGTGGGTTGTGCCCACCTGGTGGCCCCACAGACCCTGATTCCGACTCTATAAAATCCCATATTTGGAGAAAAAATCAGGGAGAAAGTTTCATCGTGTTTCACGATACGGAGCCGTCGCCACCTCCTGCTCTTCATCGGGAGGCTAGATCTGGAGTCCGTTTTGGGCTCCGGAGAGGGGGATCTTCGATCTTCGTCATCACCAACCCTTCCCCATCACCAATTCCATGATGCTCCCCACCGGGAGTGAGTAATTCCTTTGTAGGCTCACTGGTCGGTGAAGAGTTGTATGAGATTCATCATGTAATCGAGTTAGTTTTGTTAGGGCTTGATCCCTAGTATCCATTATGTTTTGAGGTTGATGTTGTTATGACATCGCCATGCTTAATGCTTGTCACTTTGGGCCCGGGTGCCATGATTTCAGAGCTGAACCGTTTATGATTTCACCATTTATCTATGTTCTAGATCCGATCTTGCAAATCATATTCACTTATTACGTGTTATGATCCGTAAACCCTGGGTGACAATAATCGGGATACTTTCCAGTGATGACCGTAGTTTTAGGAGTTCATGTATTCACGCTTTGTTCATGTTCTCTATTAAAAGGAGGCCTTAATACCCCTTAGTTTCCTTATGCACCCCGCTGCCATGGGAGGGTAGGGCAAAAGATGTCATGCAAGTTCTTTCCATAAGCACGTATGACTATTTACGGCATACATGCCTACATTATATTTATGAACCGAAGCTAGTTTTCTATCGCCCTAGGTTATGACTGTTATATGATGAATATCATCCAAAGAATCTACCGATCCAATGCCTACGAATTTCCTACATATTATTTTGCTAAGTTACTACTGTTGTTGTTATTGTTACAACTGCTACAAAATCATTGCTATCACTGTTACCGTTACTATTGCTGTTACTACTACTATCAAAACTATCATATTACTGTGCTGAAAGGATCGAGATGGACCTAGAGGGGGGGGGGGTGAATAGGTACAATTACAATTTTAATTATTACTTGGCAATTTTAGGCAATAATACGGAATATGAAGGTGAGCCTAACAATTGCAAGTGTAGTACTAAGTGCTAAGCAAGTAACACACGTATGTAAGTAAGCAAGCACAAGATGATATAAGTAAGTGCTAAGATACAAGTAACCACAAGTAGAGAGTTAGGGTTAGGAAAAACCGCAACTCCGGGAGACGAGGATGTATGCCGATGTTCACTTCCTTGGAGGGAAGCTACGTCACCGTTAGAGAGGTGGATGTTACCACGAAGGCACACCAACGCCACGAAGGCTCACCCTATTCTCCCTTTGAGACAACACCACGGAGGCGTTTCTCAACCACTAGTGGTAGACCTTGGGGTGGTCTCCAAACCCTCACAAACTTTTCCGGGGGTAATCACGAAGGTCGATTCCCCTCCGAAAGACTCATACCGCCTAGGAGTCTCCAACCTCCAAGAGTAACAAGAACGATGGGGAAAAGCTCAAGACTTGCTCAAATCACGAATTCCTTTGGTGCCAAGAAGGAGTGGATCTATCACTTGATCGGACAACTTCTCTCAAATGCTCTCAAATCCCTTGGGGATCTAAGATTTGGTGTGGAGGAGTGAGAGAGAGAGTGAAATGTGTTCTAGGGCTTGTTCAAAGTGAGTGGTCAGCCCTCTCCCGTGGGGAAGAAGGGCTATATATAGTGTGAGAACAAATATGGCTGTTGTAGTGTAAGTGAATGGGCAGGCCGGACATCCGGGCAAGGGGCCGGACATCCGGCCTGGCAAGGTGAGAGGAACAAAGCAGAAACAGAACAGAAAAACAGAGGGGCCGGACATCCGGGGGCCAAGCCTGGACATCCGGCGTATCAGGAAGGCCCGGACATCCGGCAGATGGCCGGACATCCGCCACAATCACTCCAAAGTTACAGAACCTCAGCTATTCCACGAGTAGTAGAGGCCGGACATCCGGGATAGGGCCTGGACATCCGGCGTATCAGGAAGTCCCGGACATCCGGGGAAAACTCGGACATCCGGCATGGAACCAGAAACCTTCTGGATATGAAAAGGGCTAAGCCCGGACATCCGGGGCATGAGCCGGATATCCGGGGAGCAGCCCGGACATCCGGCATGAGGCCCGGACATCCGGCACTCCCAGGGGCAGAACAAATCAGAGAGTAGTGATAGATCAAATGAGTTATGCAAAGGAGATATCATGGAAAGAGCAAGTCTTTTACTAACCCAATCGATCCCCTCTTAATAGTGCGGGATCCTATACTCAAGGAAACAACATATAAAATCATTTTAATACTTCATCCTTGAGTGAAACCACTTCGTATGCTCTTGATCCACACACTTTGATGAACCGGGGACCAACACCTAAGATTTAACTTGACAACCATTGTTAGTCCCCTGCATGTATATTGTCATCAACGTCAAAACATGATGTAAGGGCATGATTGCTCTTTCATGTGCTGCTGGTAACTTTGCAGCAGATATTTAATCTCTAGGTGTGGTTGAATTGACAACTCAACTGCTAATACTTGCAAATATTCGTTGGCTCCCCTTGTGTCGAATCTATAAATTGAAGGAAATATGCCCTAGAGGCAATAATAAAGTTGTTATTTTATATTTCCTTATTCATGATAAAAGTTTATTATTCATGCTAGAATTGTATTGATCGGGAACCTAAATACATGTGTGAATACATACACAAACACCGTGTCCCTAGTGAGCCTCTACTTGACTAGCTCGTTGATCAAAGATGGTTAAGATTTCCTAACCATGGATATGAGTAGTCATTTGATAACATGATCACATCATTAGGAGCATGATGTGATGGACAAGACCCATTCGTTAGCTTAGCATAATGATCGTTCAGTTTTATTGCTATTGCTTTCTTCATGTCAAATACATATTCCTTTGACTATGACATTATGCAACTCCCGGATACCGGAGGAATGCCTTGTGTGCTATCAAACATCACAACATAACTGGGTGATTATAAAGATGCTCTACAGGTATCTCCGAAGGTGTTTGTTGAGTTGGCATAGATCGAGATTAGGATTTGTCACTCCAAGTATCGGAGAGGTATCTCTGGGCCCTCTCGGTAATACACATCATAAGCTTGCAAGCAAATGACTAAGGAGTTAGTCACAAGGTGATGTATTACAGAATGAGTAAAGAGACTTGCCGGTAACGAGATTGAACTAGGTATGAAGATACCAACGATCGAATCTCGGGCAAGTAACATGCCGATGGACAAAGGGAATTGCGTATGTTGTCATAACGGTTCGATCGATAAAGATCTTCGTAGAATATGTAGGAGCCAATATGAGCATCCAGGTTTCGCTATTGGTTATTGACCGGAGAGGTGTCTCTGTCATGCCTACATAGCTCTCGAACCCGTAGGGTCCGCACGCTTAACGTTCGTTGATGATATAGCATTATATGAGTTATGTGATTTGGTGACCGAATGTTGTTCGGAGTCCCGAATGAATTCGCGGACATGACGAGGAGTCTGGAAATGATCGAGAGGTAAAGATTGATATATAGGACAATGGTATTCGGACACCGGAAGAGTTCCCGAGAGTACCAGGTACATATCGGATCACCGGAAGGGGTTTCGGGCACCTGCTACCTCTTGTGCTTGCGTTGGTTTTTCCCTTGGAGAGGAAAGGGTGATGCAGCAAAGTAGAGTAACTATTCCCCTCAGTTTTGAGAACCAAGGTATCAATCCAGTGGGAGACAACGCGCAAGCCACCGAATACCTGCACAAACAAACACCAACCTTGCACCCAACGCGATAAAGGGGTTGTCAATCTCTTCACGGTTATTTGCAATGTGAGATCTGATAGAGATGGATAAATGATAAAGTAATGTTTTTGATATTTTTGGTTTATGGAGTGGAAAGTAAAAGATTGCAAAGAAAGTAAATTGGAAACGGAAATTGTAGATCAGAAACTTATATGATGGAAAATAGACCCGGGGGCCATAGGTTTCACTATAGGCTCCTCTCAAGATAGAATTATTACGGTGGGTGAACAAATTACAGCCGAGCAATTGATAGAAAAGTGCAAAGTTATGACGATATCTAAGGCAATGATCATGAACATAGGCATCACGTCCATGTCAAGTAGACCAAAACGATTTTGCATCTACTACTATTACTCCACACATCGACCGCTATCCAGCATGCATCTAGAGTATTAAGTTCATAAAGAACGGAGTGACGCCTTAAGCAAGATGACATGATGTAGAGGAATTAACTCAAGCAATATGATGAAAACCCCATCTTTTTACCCTCGATGGAAACAATACAATACGTGTCTTGCTGCCCCTGCTGTCACTGGGAAAGGACACCGCAAGATTGAACCCAAAGCTAAGCACTTCTCCCATTGCAAGAAAAACCAATCTAGTTGGCCAAACCAAATCGATAGTTCGAAGAGACTTGCAAAGATATCAAATCATGCATAAAAGAATTCAGAGGAGATTCAAATAATATGCATAGATAAGCTGATCGTAAATCCACAATTCATCGGATCTCGGCAAACACACCGCAAAAGAGTATTACATCGAATAGATCTCCAAGAACATTGAGGAGAACTTTTTATTGAGAATCAAAGAGAGAGAAGCCATATAGCTACTAGCTATGCACCCGTAGGTCTAAGGTAAACTACTCACGCTTCATCGGAGAGGCAATGGTGTTGATGTAGAAGCCCTCCGTGATCGAATCCCCTCCGGCAGGATGCCGGAAAAGGCCCCAAGATGGGATCTCGCAGGTACAGAAGGTTGCGGCGGTGGAAAAGTGGTTTCGTGGCTCCCCTGGAAGTTTTTGGGTATATGAGAATACATGGAGGAAGATCTAGGTTAGGAGGTCACCGAGGGGCCCACAAGGTTGGGGGCGCGCCCTCCACCCTTGTGGCTGGCCTCGTGGCTCTTCTGACTTGCACTCCAAGTCTTCTGGGTGTCTTCTGGTCCAAGAATAATCATCACGAAAGTTTTATTCCATTTGGACTCCGTTTGGTATTCCTTTTCTGCGAAACTCTAAAACAAGGAAAAACAGGAACTAGCACTAGGCTCTAGGTTAATAGGTTAGTCCCAAAAATCATATAAAATAGCATATTAATGCATATAAAACATCCAAAACGGATAATATAATAGCATGGAAAAATCAAAAATTATAGATACGTTGGAGACGTATCAAGCATCCCCAAGCTTAATTCCTGCTCGTCCTCGAGTAGGTAAATGATAAAAACAGAATTTTTGATGTGGAATGCTACCTAACATATGTATCCATGTAATTCTCTTTATTCAGATCTGTAAGATTCGAAACAAAAGTTTAATATTGACATAAAAACAATAATACTTCAAGCATACTAAGAAAATAATTATGTCTTCTCAAAATAATATGGCCAAAGAAAGCTTATCCTACAAAATCATTTAGTCTGGCTATGCTCTGTCTTCGTCACACAAAACATTTAAATAACGCACAACCCCGATGACAAGCGAAACAATTGTTTCATACTTTTGATATTCTCAAACCTTTTCAAGTTTCACGCAATACATGAGCGTGAGCCATGGACATAGCACTATAGGTGGAATAGACGGTGGTTGTGGAGAAGACAAAAAGAAGGAGATAGTCTCACATCAACTAGGCGTATCAACGGGCTATGGAGATGCCCATTAATAGATATCAATGTGAGTGAGGAGGGATTGCCATGCAACGGATGCACTAGAGCTATAAGTTTATGAAAGCTGAAAAAGAAAACTAAGTGGGTGTTCATCCAACTTGCTTGCTCATCAAGACATAGGGCGTTTTGAGGAAGCCCATCGTTGGAATGTACAAGCCAAGTTCTATAATGAAAAATTCCCACTAGTATATGAAAGTGATATCATGGGAGACTCTCTATCATGAAGATCATGGTGCTACTTTGAAGCACAAGTGTGGCAAAAAGGATAGAACATTGTCCCTTCTCTTTTTTTCTCACATTTTTTTCTTTCTTTTTTTTCTCTTTTTTTGGGCCTTCTCCTTTTTTTATTTGTTCTTTCTCTCCTGTTTTTATTTCCTCACATGGGACAATGCTCTAATAATGAAGATCATCACACTTCTATTTACTTACAACTCAAAATTTACAACTCGATACTAGAACAAAAATATGACTCTATGTGAATGCCTTCGGTGGTGTACCGGGATGTGCAATGAATCAAGAGTGACATGTATAAAAAATGATGAACGGTGGCTTTGCCACAAATACGATGTCAACTACATGATCATGCAAAGCAATATGACAATGATGATGTATGTCATAATAAACGGAATGGTGGAAAATTGCATGGCAATGTATCTCAGAATGGCTATGTAAATGCCGAAAACAAAGATTCAATAGGAGTTATATCAATCACTTTAAGATCTTCATCATTATTTTCACGGAAACTAGAAGAACACGCTTTTATAAACCAATATTTCTTAGCACGCATCTTAGCGGTTCTTTCTTTGCACTCATAAATGGAAATTCTCATGGCTTTGAGAGACTTATTGATATCATGCTTAGGTGGAATAGATCTAAGTTTCATAGAATCAATATCAAGAGAAATTATATCCATGTTCCTAGCCAAATCATCGATCTTAAGCAACTTTTCTTCAATCAAAGCATTGAAATTCTTTTGCGAACTTATAAATTCTTTAACACTATTCTCAAAATCAGAGGGCATATTATTATAATTTCCATGAGAATTGTTGTAGGAATTACCATAATCATTAGAGGAATTACTAGGAAACGGCCTAGGATTAAAATTACCTCTATACGTGTTATTACCAAAAAAAATCCTACCAACCAAATTCACATCCATAGATTCATTATTGTTTTCAATAAAAGTGGACAAAGGAATATCATTAGGATCGATAGGAGCACTCTTGCTAGCAAATAATTTCATAATTTCATCCATCTTTCCGCTCAAAACATTAATTTCTTCAATCGCATGCACCTTTTTACTAGCGGAAGATCTTTCGGTATGCCATTGAGAATAATTAACCATAATATTATCTAGGAGTTTAGTAGCTTCTCCTAAAGTAATTTCCATAAAAGTGCCTCCCACGGCCGAGTCTAAAAGATTTCTAGAAGCAAAATTCAATCCGGCATAAAAAATTTGTATAATCATCCACAAATTCAAACCATGAGTAGGGCAATTTCTAATCATTAATTTCATCCTCTCCCAAGATTGTGCAACATATTCATGACCAAGTTGCTTAAAATTCATAATATCGTTCCTAAGGGAGATGATCTTAGCGGGAGGAAAATACTTGGAAATAAAAACATCTTTACACTTGTTCCATGAATCAATACTATTTTTAGGTAAAGATGAAAACCAAGTTTTAGCGTGATCCCTAAGCGAGAACGGAAATAGCTTCAATTTAACAATATCATTTTCCACATGTTTTTTCTTTTGCATATCGCACAAATCAACAAAATTATTAAGATGGGATGCGGCATCTTCACTGGGAAGGCCGAAAAATTGATCTTTCATAACAAGACTCAGCAAAGCGGTATTAATTTCACAAGATTCCGCACTAGCATCTAGAGCAATCAGAGTACTAATAAAATCATTGTTGTTGGTATTGGAAAAGTCACACAATTTGGTATTATCTTTAGCCATCATGACAAAGCAAGCAATCGAACACACGAGCACACAAGAAGCGAACGAAAGAGACGAACGGAAAAAGGGCGAAGAAAAGGCGAATCTTTTCAAAAATCGTTTTAGAAGGCGGGGAGAGGAAAACAAGAGGCGAATGGAAAATAATGTAATGCGATGGATGAGAGTTTATGATGGGTGCTTGGTATGTCTTGGCTTGGCGTAGATCTCCCCGGCAACGGCGCCAGAAATTGGCAAGTTGACGGGAGATTAAATCTTGACTTGACTTGGCGTAAATCTCCCCGGCAACGGCGCCAGAAATTCTTCCTGCTACCTCTTGAGCTTGCGTTGGTTTTTCCCTTGAAGAGGAAAGGGTGATGCAGCAAAGTAGAGTAAGTATTTCCCTCGGTTTTGAGAACCAAGGTATCAATCCAGTAGGAGACAACACACAAGCCACCGAATACCTGCACAAACGAACACCAACTTGCACCCAACGCGATAAAGGGGTTGTCAATCCCTTCACGGTTATTTGGAATGTGAGATCTGATAGAGATGGATAAACGGTAAAGTAATGTTTTTGGTATTTTTGGTTTATGGAACAGAAAGTAAAAGATTGCAAAGAAAGTAAATCGAAAACGGAAATTGTAGATCGGAAACTTATATGATGGAAAATAGACCCGGGGGCCATATGTTTCACTAGAGGCTTCTCTCAAGATAGAAATTATTATGGTGGGTGAACAAATTACTGCCGAGCAATTGATAGGAAAGCGCAAAGTTATGACAATATCTAAGGCAATGATCATGAACATAGGCATCACATCCGTGTCAAGTAGACCAAAATGATTCTGCATCTACTACTCTTACTCCACACATCGACCGCTATACAACATGCACCTAGAGTATTAAGTTCATAAAGAATGGAGTAACGCCTTAAGCAAGATGACATGATGTAGAGGAATTAACTCAAGCAATATGAGGAAAACCCCATCTTTTTACCCTCGATGGCAACAATACAATATGTTCCTTGCTGCCCTTGTTGTCACTGGGAAAGGACACCGCAAGATTGAACCCAAAGCTAAGCACTTCTCCCATTACAAGAAAAACCAATCTAGTTGGCCAAACCAAATCGATAGTTCGAAGAGACTTGCAAAGATATCAAATCATGCATAAAAGAATTCAGAGGAGATTCAAATAATATTCATAGACAAGCTGATCGTAAATCGACAATTCATCGGATCTCGGCAAACATACCGCAAAAGAGTAATACATCGAATAGATCTCCAAGAACATCAAGTAGAACTTTGTATTGAGAATCAACGAGAGAGAAGAAGCCATCTAGCTACTAGCTATGGACCCGTAGGTCTGAGGTAAACTACTCACGCTTCATCGGAGAGGCAATGGTGTTGATGTAGAAGCCCTCCATGATCGAATCCCCCTCCGGCAGCATGCCGGAAAAGGCCCAAGATGGGATCCCATAGGTACAGAAGGTCGCAACGGTGGAAAAGTGCTTTCGTGGCTCCCCTGTAAGTTTTTGGGGTATATGAGAATATATAGGAGGAAGATCTAGGTCAGGGGGTCACCGAGGGGCCCACAAGGTTGGGGGCACACCCTACCCCCATGGGCGCGCCCTCCACCCTTGTGGCTGCCTCGTGGCTCTTCTGACTTGCACTCCAAGTCTCCTGGGTGTCTTCTGGTCCAAGAAAAATCATCGTGAAAGTTTTATTCCGTTTGGACTCCATTTGGTATTCCTTTTCTGCGAAACTCTAAAACAAGGAAAAAACAGAAACTGGCACTGGGCTCTAGGTTAATAGGTTAGTCCCAAAAATCATATAAAATAGCATATTAATGCATATAAAATATCGAAAATAGATAATATAATAGCATGGAACAATAAAAAATTATAGATATGTTGGAGACATATCAGCACCCCGGTAAAAGATATGGGCCTTATGGGCCAAGAGGGGAAACACACCAGCCACAAGGGGCTGGTGCGCCCCCCATATGGGCCGACCAAGGTGGAGAAGGAAAGGGGAAGGAGGAAAGGAAAGAAAGGGAATATGATTCCCACTTCCTTCTCTCTCCCCCCTCTTTCCTTCCCCCTCCGATATATATGGGAGGGGGGCACGGCTTGGGAGGAGCCCAAGTAGGATTTGGTCCTACTTGAGGTGCCTCCTGGCCTCTCCCCTACCCCTCCCACCTTTATATATGTGGGAGGGGGGCGCCCTAGCACAACTAGACAATTGTTTAGCCGTGTGCGGCGCACCGTTTACACCCTCGGTCATATTTTCGTAGTGTTTAGGCGAAGCCCTGCGAGAATCACTTCACCATCACCGTCACCACGCCGTCATGCTGATGGAACTCATCTACTACCTCATTGTCTTGCTGGATCAAGAAGGCGAGGGACGTCACCGAGCTGAACGTGTGTAGAACACGGAGGTGCGGTGCGTTCGGTACTTGATCGATTGAAGCGGGAAGAAGTTTGACTACATCAACCGCATTAAGAAACGCTTCCACTTACGGTCTACGAGGATACGTAGACACACTCTCCCCCTCGTTGCTATGCATATCCATGGATAGATCATTGCATGTGCGTAGAATTTTTTTGTTTTCCATGCAACGATTCCCAACATTGCATCAAGAGCCAGGTCTATGCGTAGATGATATGCACGAGTAGAACACAAAGAAGTTGTGGGCGGTGATGTTCATACTGCTTACCATCAATGTCTTATTTTGATTCGGCGGCATTGTGGGATGAAGCGGCCTGGACCAACCTTACATGTCCACGCACATGAGACCGGTTCCACCGACTGACATGCAACTAGTTTTGCATAAAGGTGGATGGCGGGTGTCTGTTTCTCCTACTTTAGTTGAATCAAATTTGACTGCGGCCGGTCCTTGAAGAAGGTTAAAACAACAAACTTGATAGTTCACCGTTGTGGTTTTTGCCGTATGTAAGAACGGTTCTTGCTAGAAACCCGTAGCAGCCACGTAAAACTTGCAACAACATAGTAGAGAACGTCTAAGTTGTTTTTGCAGGGTATGTTCTGATGTGATATACGTTATTGTATAAGATGATCATGTTTTGTAAGATATCAGGCAACTGGCAGGAGCCTTATGGTTGTCTCTTTATTGTATGAAATGCAGATGCCATGTAATTGTCGGGGAACGTAGTATTTCAAAAAAATTCCTACGATCGCGCAAGATCTATCTAGGAGAAGCATAGCAACGAGACGGGAGAGTGTGTCCACGTACCCTCGTAGACTGAAAGCGGAAGCGTTTAGTAACGCGGTTGATGTAGTCGAACGTCTTCACGATCCAACCGATCCAAGTACCGAACGTACGGCACCTCCGTGTTCAGCACACGTTCAGCACGATGACGTCCCTCGAGCTCTTGATCCAGTTGAGGACGAGGGAGAGTTCCGTCAGCATGACGGCATGGCGACGGTGATGATGAAGTTACCGGTGCAGGGCTTCGCCTAAGCACTACGACGATATGACCGAGGTGTTAACTGTGGAAGGGGGCACCGCACACTGCTAGGAACAATTGATGTTTGTTCTAGGGGTGCCCTCCCCATGTATATAAAGGAGGGAGAGGAGGGAGGCAGCCTAGAGCGCGCCCAAGTAGGAGGAATCCTACTTGGGCCCCTAGTCCAATTCGGGCCCCCCTTACCATATTTGGACAAGGGGGAAAGGAAGGAGGGGAGGGGAAGGAAGTAGGAGTCCTACTTCATACTTTCCTTTTCCTCCTCTCCTTTCCCTTTCTCCCCACGTTGCTGGACCTATAGGGGGCGCACCAGCCCCTTGTGGGCTGGTGTGTTCCCTTACTTGGCCCATTAAGCCCATATCTTTGCCGGGGGTTGCCCGGAACCCCTTCCGGTGACCCGATATCACCCGGAACACTTCCGGTGTCCAAATACCATCGTCCTATATATGAATCTTTACCTCTCGACCATTTCGAGACTCCTCGTCATGTCCGTGATCTCATACGGGACTCCGAACAAACTTCGGTCATCAAATCACATAACTCATAATACAGATCATCATCGAACGTTAAGCGTGCGGACCCTACGGGTTCGAGAACTATGTTGACATGACCGAGACACATCTCCGGTCAGTAAACAATAGCGGAACCTGGATGCTCATATTGGCTCCTACATATTCCACGAAGATCTTTATCGGTCAAACCGCATAACAACATGCGTCATTCCCTTTGTCATCGGTATGTTTCTTGCCCGAGATTCGATCGTCGATATCATCATACCTAGTTTAATCTCATTACCGGCAAGTCTCTTTCCTTGTTCCGTAATGCATCATCCCGCAACTAACTCATTAGTCACATTGCTTGCAAGGCTTATAGTGGTGTGCATTACCGAGAGGGCCCAGAGATACCTCTCCGATACACGGAGTGACTAATCCTAATCTCGATCTATGCCAACCCAACAAACACCTTCGAAGACACGTGTAGAGCATCTTTATAATCACCCAGTTACGTTGTGACGTTTAATAGCACACAAGGTGTTCCTCTGGTATTCGGGAGTTGCATAATCTCATAGTCATAGGAACATGTATAAGTCATGATGAAAGCAATAGCAATAAAAACTAAACGATCATTAATACTAAGCTAACGGATGGGTCTTGTCCATCACATCATTCTCTAATGATGTGACCCCGTTCATCAAATGACAGCACATGTCTATGGTTAGGAAACTTAACCATCTTTGATTAACGAGCTAGTCAAGTAGAGGCATACTAGGGACACTCTGTTTGTCTATGTATTCACACATGTACTAAGTTTCCGGTTAATACAATTCTAGCATGAATAATGAACATTTATCATGATATAAGGAAATATAAATAACAACTTTATTATTGCCTCTAGGGAATATTTCCTTCAGTCTCCCACTTGCACTAGAGTCAATAATCTAGTTCACATTGCCATGTGATTTAACACCAATAGTTCACATCGTGATGTGATTTAACACTCTATAGTTCACATCGCTATGTGACCAATACCCAAAGGGTTTACTAGAGTCAATAATCTAGTTCACATCGCCATGTGATTAACACCCAGAGAGTACTAAGGTGTGATCATGTTTTGCTTGTGAGAGAAGTTTAGTCAACGGGTCTGCCACATTCAGATCCGTATGTATTTTGCAAATTTCTATGTCTACAATGCTCTGCACGGAGCTACTCTAGCTAATTGCTCCCACTTTCAATATGTATCGAGATCGAGACTTAGAGTCATCCAGATCGGTGTCAAAGCTTGCATCGACGTAACTCTTTATGACGAACTCTTTGTCACCTCCATAAACAAGAAACATTTCCTTATTCCACTAGGATAATTTTGACCGCTGTCCAGTGATCCACTCTTGGATCACTATTGTACCCTCTTGCGAAACTCATGGTGAGGTACATAATAGGTCTGGTACACATCATAGCATACTTTATAGAACCTATGCCTGGGGCATAGGGAATGACTTTTCATTCTATTTCTATTTTCTGTCGTGGTCGGGTTTTGAGTCTTTACTCAACTTCATACCTTGCAACACAGGCAAGAACTCCTTCTTTGACTGTTCCATTTTGAACTACTTAAAAAACATGCCAAGTTATGTACTCATTGAAAAAATTTATCAAGCGTCTTGATCTATCTCTATAGATCTTGATGCTCAATATGTAAGCGGCTTCACCGAGGTCTTTCTTTGAGAAACTCCTTTCAAATACTCCTTTAAGATTTCCAGAAAATTCTACATTATTTCCGATCAACAATATGTCATTCACATATACTTATCAGAAAGGCAGTAGTGCTCCCACTCACTTTCTTGTAAATACAGGCTTCACCGCAAGTCTGTATAAAACTATATGCTTTGATCAACTTATCAAAGCATAAATTCCAACTCCGAGATGCTTGCACCAGTACATAGATGGATCACTGGAGCTTGCACATTTTGTTAGCACCTTTAGGATTGACAAAACCTTCTGGTTGCATGATATACAATTCTTCTTTAAGATATCCATTAAGGAATGCAGTTTTGACATCCATTTGCCAAATTTCATAAAATGTGGCAATTGCTAACATGATTCGGGCAGACTTTAAGCATCGATACGAGTGAGAAAATCTCATCGTAGTCAACATCTTGAACTTGTAAAAACCCTTTTCGACAAGTCGATCTTTGTAGATAGTAACACTACTATCAGCTTTTGTCTTCCTCTTGAAGATCCATTTATTCTCAATGGCTCGCCGATCATCGGGCAAGTCAAACAAAGTCCATACTTTGTTCTCATACATGGATCCCATCTCAGATTTCATGGCCTCAAGCCATTTCACGGAATCTGGGCTCATCATCGCTTCCTCATAGTTCGTAGGTTCGTCATGGTCTAGTAACATGACTTCCAGAAAGGATTAGCGTACCACTCTGGTGCGGACCATACTCTGGTTGACCTACGAGGTTCGGTAGTAACTTGATCTGAAGTTTCATGATCATCATCATTCACTAATTGGTGTAGGAATCACTGGAACTGATTTCTGTGATGAACTACTTTCCAATTCGGGAGAAGGTACAATTACCTCATCAAGTTCTACATTCCTCCCACTCACTTCTTTCGAGAGAAACTTCTTCTCTAGAAAGGATCCATTCTTAGCAACGAATATCTTGCCTTCGGATCTGTGATAGAAGGTGTACCCAACAGTATCCTTTGGGTATCCTATGAAGACGCATTTCTCCTATTTGGGTTCGAGCTTATCAGGTTGAAACTTTTTTCATATAAGCATCACAGCCCCAAACTTTAAGAAACGACAGCTTAGGTTTCTTGCTAAACCATAGTTCATATGGTGTCGTCTCAACGGATTTAGATAGTGCCCTATTTAATGTGAATGTAGCTGCCTCTAATGCATAACCCCAAAACGATAGTGGTAAATCGGTAAGAGACATCATAGATTGTACCATATCTAATAAAGTACAGTTACAACATTCATACACACCATTACGCTGTGGTGTTCCAGGTGGCGTGAGTTGCAAAACTATTCCACATTGTTTCAAATGAAGGCCAAACTCGTAACTCAACTATTCGCCTCCGCGATCAGATCATAGAAACTTTATTTTCTTGTTACGATGATTCTCAACTTCACTCTGAAATTCTTTGAACTTTTCAAATGTTTCAGACTTGTGTTTCATTAAGTAGATATATCCATTTCTGCCCAAATCATCTGTGAAGGTCAAAAAATAACGATACCCGCCGCGAGCCTCAACACTCATCGGACCGCATACATCGGTATGTATTATTTCCAATAAGTCAGTGGCTCGCTCCATTGTTCCGGAGAACGGAGTCTTAGTCATCTTGCCCATGAGGCATGGTTCGCAAGCATCAAATGATTCATAATCAAGTGATTCCAAAAGTCCATCCGCATGGAGTTTCTTCACGCACTTTACACCAATATGACCTAAATGGCAGTGCCACTAGTATGTTGCACTATCATTATCAACTTTACATCTTTTGGCATCAATATCATGAATATGTGTATCACTACGATCGAGATTCAATAAACCATTTATTTTGAGTGTATGACCATAGAAGGTTTTATTCATGTAAATAGAACAACAATTATTCTTTGACTTAAATGAATAACCGTATTGCAATAAACATGATCCAATCATATTCATGCTCAACGCAAACATCAAATAACATTTATTTTAGGTTCAACACTAATCCCGAAGGTAAAGGGAGTGTGCGATGGTGATCTTATCATCCTTGGAATCATTTCCAACACACATCGTCACCTCGCCCTTAACTAGTCTATGTTTATTTTGCAACTCTTGGTTCGAGTTACTACTCTTAGCAACTGAACCAGTATCAAATACCAAGGGGTTGCTATAAACACTAGTAAAATACACATCAATAACATGTATATCAAATATACCTTTGTTCACTTTGCCATCTTTCTTATCCACCAAGTATTTGGGGTAGTTCCGCTTCCAGTGACCATTCCCTTTGCAGTAGAAGCACTCAGTTTCAGGCTTAGGTCTAGCTCTGGGTTTCGTCACGGGAGTGGAAAATTGCTTGCCATTCTTTCTTGAAGTTCCCTTTCTTTTCCTTTGCCCCTTTTCCCGAAACTAGTGGTCTTGTTAACCATCAACACTTGATGCTCTTTCTTGATTTCTACCTTCGCTGATTTTATCATCGCGAAGAGCTCAGGAATCATTTTCGTCATCCCTTGCATATTATAGTTCATCACGAAGTTCCAGTAACTTGGTGATAGTGACTAGAGAACTCTATCAATCACTATCTTATCTGGAAGATAAACTCCCACTTGATTCAAGTGGTTGTAGTGCTCAGACATTCTGAGCACATGCTCACTGGTTGAGCTATTCTCCTCCATCTTGTAGGCAAAGTACTTGTCAGAGGTCTCATTGAAGGAAATATTGAAGGAAATATGCCCTAGAGGCAATAATAAAGTTATTATTTATTTCCTTATATCATGATAAATGTTTATTATTCATGCTAGAATTGTATTAACCGGAAACATAATACTTGTGTGAATACATAGACAAACAGAGTGTCACTAGTATGCCTCTACTTGACTAGCTCGTTGATCAAAGATGGTTATGTTTCCTAGCCATAGACATGAGTTGTCATTTGATTAACGGGATCGCATCATTAGGAGAATGATGTGATTGACTTGACCCATTCCGTTAGCTTAGCACTCGATCACTTAGTATGTTGCTATTGCTTTCTTCATGACTTATACATGTTCCTATGACTATGAGATTATGCAACTCCCGTTTACCGGAGGAACACTTTGTGTGCTACCAAACGTCACAACGTAACTGGGTGATTATAAAGGTGCTCTACAGGTGTCTCCGAAGGTACTTGTTGGGTTGGCGTATTTCGAGATTAGGATTTGTCACTCCGATTGTCGGAGAGGTATCTCTGGGCCCTCTCGGTAATGCACATCACTTAAGCCTTGCAAGCATTGCAACTAATGAGTTAGTTGTGGGATGATGTATTACGGAATGAGTAAAGAGACTTGCCGGTAACGAGATTGAACTAGGTATTGAGATACCGACGATCGAATCTCGGGCAAGTAACATACCGATGACAAAGGGAACAACGTATGTTGTTATGCGGTCTGACCGGTAAAGATCTTCATAGAATATATGGGAGCCAATATGAGCATCCAGGTTCCGCTATTGGTTATTGACCAGAGACGTGTCTCGGTCATGTCTACATAGTTCTCGAACCCGTAGGGTCCGCATGCTTAATGTTTCGATGACAGTTATATTATGAGTTTATATGTTTTGATGTACCGAAGGTTGTTCGGAGTCCCCGATGTGATCACGGACATGACGAGGAGTCTCGAAATGGTCGAGACATGAATATTGATATATTGGAAGCCTATATTTGGATATCGGAAGTGTTCCGGGTGAAATCGGGATTTTACCGGAGTATGGAGGGGTTACCGGAACCCCCCGGGGCTTAATGGGCCATGGTGGGCCTTTGTGGAGAAGAGGAGAGGCGGCCAGAGCAGGGCCGCGCGCCCCTCCCTCCTAGTCCGAATAGGACAAGGAGAGGGGGGCGGCGCCCCCCCTTTCCTTCCTCTCCTCCACCTCTTTCCCCTCCACTCCTAATCCAACTAGGAAAAGGGAGGGAGTCCTACTCCCGGTGGGAGTAGGACTCCACCTGGCACGCCCCTCCTGGCCGGCCGCCCCTCCCCCCTTGCTCCTTTATATACGGGGGCAGGGGGGCACCCTAGAGACACAACAATTGATCGTTTGATCTTTTAGCTGTGTGCGGTGCCCCCTCCACCATAGTCCACCTCGATAATACTGTAGCGGTACTTAGGCGAAGCCCTGCGTCGGTAGAATATCATCATCGTCACCACGCCGTCGTGCTGACGAAACTCTCCCTCAACACTCGGCTGGATCGGAGTTGCAGGGACGTCATCGGGATGAACGTGTGCTGAACTCGGAGGTGCCGTGCGTTCGGTACTTGATCGGTCGGATCGTGAAGACGTACGATTACATCAACCGCGTTGTGCTAACGCTTCCGCTTTCGGTCTACGAGGGTACGTGGACAACACTCTCCCCTCTCGTTGCTATGCACCACCATGATCTTGCGTCTGCGTAGGAATTTTTTTGAAATTACTACGTTCCCCAAAAGTGGCATCCGAGCCTGGTTTTATGCGTAGATGTCATATGCATGAGTAGAACACAAGTGAGTTGTGGGCGATATAAGTCATACTGCTTACCAGCATGTCATACTTTGGTTCGGCGGCATTGTTGGATGAAGCGGCCCAGACCGACATTACGCATACGCTTACGCGAGACTGGTTCTACCGACGTGCTTTGCACACAGGTGGCTGGCGGGTGTCAGTTTCTCCAACTTTAGTTGAACCGAGTGTGGCTACGCCCGGTCCTTGCGAAGGTTAAAATAGCACCAACTTGACAAACTATCATTGTGGTTTTGATGCGTAGGTAAGAACGGTTCTTGCTAAGCCCGTAGCAGCCACGTAAAATTTGCAACAACAAAGTAGAGGACGTCTAACTTGTTTTTGCAGGGCATGTTGTGATGTGATATGGTCAAGACATGATGCTAAACTTTATTGTATGAGATGATCATGTTTTGTAACCGAGTTATCGGCAACTGGCAGGAGCCATATGGTTGTCGCTTTATTGTATGCAATGCAATTGCCCTGTAATGCTTTACTTTATCACTAAGAGGTAGCGATAGTCATAGAAGCATAAGATTGGCGAGACGACAACGATGCTACGATGAAGATCAAGGTGTCGCGCCGGTGACGATGGTGATCATGACGGTGCTTCGGAGATGGAGATCACAAGCACAAGATGATGATGGCCATATCATATCACTTATATTGATTGCATGTGATGGTTATCTTTTATGCATCTTATCTTGCTTTGATTGACGGTAGCATTATAAGATGATCCCTCACTAAATTATCAAAGTATAAGTGTTCTCCCTGAGTATGCACCGTTGCGAAAGTTCTTCGTGCTGAGACACCACGTGATGATCGGGTGTGATAGGCTCTATGTTCAAATACAACGGGTGCAAAACAGTTGCACACGCGGAATACTCAGGTTAAGCTTGACGAGCCTAGCATATAACAGATATGGCCTCGGAACACGGAGACCCAAAGGTCAAGCGTGAATCATATAGTAGATATGATCAACATAGTGATGTTCATCGTTGAAACTACTCCATCTCACGTGATGATCGGACATGGTTTAGTTGATATGGATCACGTGATCACTTAGAGGATTAGAGGGATGTCTATCTAAGTGGGAGTTCTTAAGTAATATGATTAACTGAACTTAAATTTATCATGAACTTAGTACCTGATAGTATCTTGCTTGTCTATGTTGATTGTAGATAGATGGCCCGTGCTGTTGTTCCGTTGAATTTTAATGCGTTCCTTGAGAAAGCAAAGTTGAAAGATGATGGTAGCAATTACACGGACTGGGTCCGTAACTTGAGGATTATCCTCATTGCTGCACAGAAGAATTACGTCCTGGAAGCACCGTTGGGTGCCAGGCCTGCTGCTGATGCAACTGACGACGTTAAGAACGTTTGGCAGAGCAAAGCTGATGACTACTAGATAGTTCAAGGTGCCATGCTTTACAGCTTAGAACCGGGACTTCAACGACGTTTTGAACTTCATGGAGCATATGAGATGTTCCAGGAGTTGAAGTTAATATTTCAAGCAAATGCCCGGATTGAGAGATATGAAGTCTCCAATAAGTTCTACAGCTGCAAGATGGAGGAGAATAGTTCTGTCAGTGAGCATATACTCAAGATGTCTGGGTACTGCAATCACTTGATTCAACTGGGAGTTAATCTTCTGGATGATAGCGTCATTAACTGTAACACCCACGATGCGGCTATATCTCCCACGTGTCGAGGCACGACTTAGAGGCATAACTGCATTGTAGGTATTGTCGCAAGAAGGGTCGTCTTCACACAATCCCATGTAATGAACAAGAATGGGATAAAGAGAGTTGGCTTACAATCGCCACTTCACACAATACATAAATAAATTCATACATCATTCAGAGTACACACATAGGTCCGACTACGGAACCAAAACAAAAGAAGACAACCCCAAATGCTAGATCCCCGATCGTCCCAACTGGGCTCCACTACTGATCAACAGGAAACGAAACATAGTAACGACCAAGTTCCTCGTCGAACTCCCACTTGAGCTCGGTTGCGTCACCTGCACTGGTATCGTCGGCACCTGCAACTGTTTTGGAAGTATCTGTGAGCCACGAGGACTCAACAATCCCATATCAAGACTAGCAAAGCTTAATGGGTAAGGAAGGGGTAAAGTGGTGAGGTTGCAGCAGCGACTAAGCAAGTATGGCGGCTAACTTACGCAAATAAGAGCGAGAAGAGAAGGAAAGGACGGTCGTGAAACTAGCAATGATCAAGAAGTGATCCTGAACTCCTACTTACGTCAAACATAACCCAGAAACCGTGTTCACTTCCCGGACTCCGCCGAGAAGAGACCATCACGGCTACACACGCGGTTGATGCGTTTTAATATAAGTCAAGTGTCAAGTTCTCTACAACCGGACATTAACAAATTCCCATCTGCCACATAACCGCGGGCACGACTTTCGAAAGATAATACCCTGCAGGGGTGTCCCAACTTAGCCCATTATAAGCTCTCACGGTCAACGAAGGATATTCCTTCTCCCGGGAAGACCCGATCAGTCTCGGAATCCCGGTTACAAGACATTTCGACGATGGTAAAACAAAACCAGCAAAGCCGCCCGATGTGTCGACAATCCCGATAGGAGTCGCACGTATCTCGTTCTCAGGACACACCGGATAAGCGAAGTGTACAGGTACCGACGTAACCCAAGTTGCCAAGGGATGGTCCCGCATGGTGCTCTAGTTTGGACCAACACTTAGACAAGCACTGGCCCGGGGGTAAAATAAAGATGACCCTCGGGATGCGCGACTCCCAAGGGAAAAAGGCTAGGTGAGGCAAATGTAAAACCAAGGTTGGGCCTTGCTGGAAGAGTTTTATTCAAAGCGAACTGTCAAGGGGGTCCCATAAATCACCCGACCGCGTAAGGGACTCAAAATCAAGGAACATAACACCGGCATGACGCAAACTAGGGCGGCAAGAGTGAAACAAAACACTAGGCATAAGGCCGAGCCTTCCACCCTTTACCAAGTATATAGATGCATTAATTAGATAAGTGATATTGTGATATCCCAACATAAACATAATCCAACATGGAGCAATCTTCATCTTCACCTGCAACTAGCAACGCTATAAGAGGGGCTGAGCAAAGCGGTAACATAGCCAAGCAACGGTTTGCTAGGAAGGGTGAAAAGGTTAGAGGCTGACATGGCAATTTGGGAGGCTTGAAAAGCAAGTGATAGGTAGCGCAGCTTAGCGATAGAACGAAGCAACTAGCATAGCAATGATAGTAATGAGATCCAAGGTGACGGTCATCTTGCCTGAAATCCCGCTAGGAAGAAGAACGAGTCCATGAAGAAGACAAACGGATGTAGTCGAACGAATCCTCACAACTCTGGCGAAACCGAAGCTAACGGGAGAAGCAACCCGGAAAGAAACAAACAACATAGTAAACAACCACCACATACACATGGCATGATGCGCAAACAAGTATGATGCATGTCCGGTTTAAATATGCATGGTATGGCAAAGTGCACAAACAATACTACAAATTAAGTGGAGCTCAATATGCAACGAGTTGCATATTGACGAAACACCACATTCAAGTTATTTAGTTCGCTCTTGTTTATGTACCAAACAATATTAAATGTTATTCAACATGGCAAGGGGTGAAGCATAAATAAACTATCTATTTAGGCAAGTTTAAATGAGGCCGGAACAACAAATAACAATTCCGGAAAATCCTCATATGCATATTTTGGAATTGGTACTGTTCTGCCCTAAACACAATTTTAAAGTTGTTAAACATGCAAAATAAGTGCATCAAGTTAATCTATGCATTTTTCTACCACATATACATATAAAGTTTATTTAAAACAGAGTTACGGTTGTTTAGTTACGAAATAAATCATTTTAGCATGTGCTTTATGCAAATTAATGCAAACAACAATTTTAAATATTTTTAACAGGGATGAAAGTTGCCTATCATGAAAGAACATGAAAAACTGAGCAAGAAGCATATATGACATGATTCATTTGGATGCATGGATATTTAAATATGAGCATTTTAAAATGATGGCATTCCTGTAATTATGCATGCACTGAAAATAGAGAAAAATCTCTGAGATGGAAAAAAACAAACGCGGGCCAGATTGCGGCAACCTGCAGCGGCCCAGGAAGATTTGGCCCAAGTGACAGTGTGTGTGCAGCGGAAAGAAAGAAAAAAACAGGACGAAAATTAGGAGCACCTGGGAATCAAACCCAGGACCTGCTGATTCGTTGCACACTCTGAAGACCACTAGCATAGCAGTGTGTTGGTGGTATGATAGGGGATAGGCGCAAGAGGAAGAAGAGCAAGGGCTTGATCTGGGTGAGCCAAAATTGGTGCAAAAAGATGTTGTCGTGGGGATTTGATCCCTGGTTGCCTGGGTGCAAACCTGCTAGTCTAACCAGTAGCAACAGAAGTGCACCTGAGATAATTCGTAGTCAAACTGTAACTGAACCAACAGTTCGAGCAAACCCAACTGGAAAAAAATAACAGAAACAAGATGAAAAAGAATCAGGGGCGCCTGGGATTTGATCCCTGGATCCCTTGGATACGTGCATGCACTGTTAACCAGATGGGCTACTATAGAAGTCTGCTAAGAAGTGCCTTATGCTCGAGATGAATGCCCTGGCGTTGATCTGACGAAACTCAAAACGGAATCAGAGATGGCTCGAACGCACAGTGGACATGGCCGGCGCAGGGAGCCAACACCAGCGGCTGCAGGTCGCCGGCGGGGCTACGGAAACATGTGGGGGTGCTGCCGTACAAGCAGCGGTGGCTGCGGGTGTGGCGTGCAGAATCCCTGAGAGAGTTCACTGAAGAAGGATGTGCACGTGCGTGCAAAGAAACCGAGGAGGCAGAGCCACCTCACCGTACTTGCCTTCCGACGTGCTCGGGAAGCAAGGGCCGGCCATGTCAAGGGGCGGCACGGAGCTGCTGCTCCCTGGATGGATCATACAGGGCGATGGGTTGTGATGCGTGTGTGTGAGCACATGTGTACACGAGCGGGGTGAGCTCTAGGAACTCGTCCATGGCGGACATGGCGTCGGCTTGCTCGGGAAGAGGACTACGGCGAGGGAATGGGAGGAGCGGCTGCTCACCGAGGGGTTGCTGCTGGAGTTGCACGTGGTCGACGGTGGCCTGGGACGGCGAGAAGACTCGCTGATTGGGGCAGCGTCCTCGGTTCCATGAAGCTGAGGAAGCAGGGGAGGAAGAAGTCAATGGACTTGGCGTCTCCGGCCTTGGATCGCAGAGGAACGGGGTCGTGGCGGCGTCTCGATGCGCGTGGATGGAGAAAGGGTCGACGACGAGCTTGCTACGCCGGAGGAAAGCTTGAGCACGAGCCGGCCATGGCGTCGAGCAGCGGTGATGGGGCGAGGTGGAGCTACCCCTACCTGGCTGGCGGCGGCGGAGGAAACGAGAGGGAGAAGGGGAAACCCTAGGGCGTGGCTGCTGGCTTAAAAAGGAGTTGAGAAGACGGCACGACCTCGGCGTCCGTGAAACTCACGGCGCGAGCGCGAGCGCTCTGTCTCTGGAACAGAGACGGCGACGCAACGGGGCAGGTGGCCGTGAACAGAGTCGGGCCAGGCAGACTTGGCTGGGCTGCAGGTGAGGGAAAAGGCCCAAGGTGCGCTGCTGGGAGGCCCCTTCCATTTTCTTCTTTTCTAAAACTTTGAATCTCCAGGTTTAGAAAAAGAAAAGTCCAGGGAGTTTTGAGAAGAAATAGGCTAAGAACAAAATATCCCTGGACACCAGGAATTATGCAGCATTTGAATAAAATGCTCTGGTAATTTTAAGAGACTGCAAATTCAAATAAGTTTGAAAATAATTCAAGCTTGACTAAATCCTTAGCCCAACCAAAACACTTCCAAAGGGCTTGAAAACTGGAGGAGGTGGTCTTGGCATGGTGTAGAGAATATAAAAATATAGTGGACATTAATCTGGAGCAGAAAATGCCACTAGAGAAATAATTGAAAGAAAGGGAAAAGGAGAAGTTTGGATGGGATAGAAACTTGGGTGAACTTGATGAATTGTTGCTGGTATGCGCATGGAACAAAAATGAGGTAGAGATAAGAATAAGAGAGGTTCACACAAGAACACACAACAAAACTTAAATATGCAAAACAAGGCATGATGATCATGATGCAATGCAATAGAATGACAAGAGGCACATCGCATCATGAAGCATAGAACAAAGCAAGGATGGTGCAATGCAATGTAATATAAGATGAACGTGATGCAAGAAGCAAAATATGGCAATGGCACTCATCAAGATCATGGCAACAAACATATGAAACACACGACGACAATGAAACTAAATGGAAGGCATCTAGAGCGTCGGTCTTGGGGCGTCACATTAACAGAATTCTCCAATCACTGCCACCAAGCTACAAGAGCTTCGTGATGAACTATAACATGCAAGGGATGAATAAGACGATTCCCGAGCTCTTCGCAATGCTAAAGGCTGCGGAGGTAGAAATCAAAAAGGAGCATAAAGTGTTGATGGTCAATAAGACCACCAGTTTCAAGAAAAAGGGCAAAGGGAAGAAGAAGGGGAACTTCAAGAAGAACAGCAAGCAAGTTGCTGTTCAGGAGAAGAAACCCAAGTCTGGACCTAAGCCTGAGACTGAGTGCTTCTACTGCAAGCAGACTGGTCACTGGAAGCGGAACTGCCCCAAGTATTTGGCGTATAAGAAGGATGGCAAGGTGAACAAAGGTATATGTGATATACATGTTATTGATGTGTACCTTACTAATGCTCACAGTAGCACCTGGGTATTTGATACTGGTTCTGTTGCTAATATTTGCAACTCGAAACATGGGCTACGGATTAAGCGAAGATTGGATAAGGACGAGGTGACGATGCGCGTGGGAAATGGTTCCAAAGTCAATGTGATCGCGGTCGGCACGCTTCCTCTACATCTACCTTCGGGATTAGTTTTAGACCTAAATAATTGTTATTTGGTGCCAGCGTTAAGCATGAACATTATATCTGGATCTTGTTTGATGCGAGACGATTATTCATTTATATCAGAGAATAATGGTTCTTCTATTTATATGAGTAATATCTTTTATGGTTATGCACCCTTTAGGAGTGGTCTATTTTTGTTGAATCTCGATAGTAGTGATACACATATTCATAAAATTAAAGCCAAAAGATGTAGAGTTGATAATGATAGTGCAACTTATTTGTGGCACTGCCGCTTAGGTCATATCGGTGTAAAGCGCATGAAGAAACTCCATACTGATGGACTTTTGGAACCACTTGATTATGAATCACTTGGTACTTGCGAACCGTGCCTCATGGGTAAGATGACTAAAACGTCGTTCTCCGGAACTATGGAGAGAGCAACAGATTTGTTGGAAATCATACATACAGATGTATGTGGTCCGATGAATGTTGAGGCTCGTGGCGGATATCATTATTTTCTCACCTTCACAGATGATTTAAGCAGATATGGGTATATCTACTTAATGAAACATAAGTCTGGAACATTTGAAAAGTTCAAAGAATTTTAGAGTGAAGTTGAAAATCATCGTAACAAGAAAATAAAGTTTCTACGATTTGATTGTGGAGGAGAATATTTGAGTTATGAGTTTGGTCTTCATTTGAAACAATGCGGAATAGTTTCGCAACTCACGCCACCCGCAACACCACAACGTAATGGTGTGTCCGAACGTCGTAATTGTACTCTACTAGATATGGTGCGATCTATGATGTCTCTTACTGATTTACCGCTATCGTTTTGGGGTTATGCTTTGGAGACGGCCGCATTCACGTTAAATAGGGCACCATCAAAATTCGTTGAGACGACGCCTTATGAACTGTGGTTTGGCAAGAAACCAAAGTTGTCGTTTCTTAAAGTTTGGGCTGCGATGCTTATGTGAAAAAATTTCAACCTCATAAGCTCGAACCCAAATCGGAGAAATGTGTCTTCATAGGATACCCAAAGGAGACTATTGGGTACACATTCTATCATAGATCCGAAGGCAAGACTTTTGTTGCTAAATTCGGAATCTTTCTGGAGAAGGAGTTTCTCTCGAAAGAAGTGAGTGGGAGGAAAGTAGAACTTGATGAGGTAATTGTACCTGCTCCCTTATTGGAAAGTAGTTCATCGCAGAAACCGGTTTCTGCGACGCCTACACCAATTAGTGAGAAGTTAATGATGATGATCATGGAACTTCAGATCAAGTTGTTACTGAACCTCGTAGGTCAACCAGAGTAAGATCCGCACCAGAGTGGTACGGTAATCCTTTTCTGGAGGTTATGCTACTAGACCATGACGAACCTACGAACTATGGAAACGATGGTGAGCCCAGATTCCGCGAAATGGCTTGAGGCCATGAAATCTGAGATGGGATCCATGTATGAGAACAAAGTGTGGACTTTGGTTGACTTGCCCGACGATCGGCAAGCAATTGAGAATAAATGGATCTTCAAGAAGAAGACTGACACTGACGGTAATGTTACTGTCTATAAAGCTCGACTTGTTGCAAAAGGTTTTTGACAAGTTCAAGGGATTGACTACGATGAGACTTGTTGGGTTGGCGTATTTCGAGATTAGGATTTGTCACTCCGATTGTCGAAGAGGTATCTCTGGGCCCTCTCGGTAATGCACATCACTTAAGCCTTGCAAGCATTGCAACTAATGAGTTAGTTGTGGGATGATGTATTACGGAACGAGTAAAGAGACTTGCCGGTAATGAGATTGAACTAGGTATTGAGATACCGACGATCGAATCTCGGGCAAGTAACATACCGATGACAAAGGGAACAACGTCTGTTGTTATGCGGTCTGACCGATAAAGATCTTTGTAGAATATGTGGGAGCCAATATGAGCATCCAGGTTCCGCTATTGGTTATTGACCGGAGACGTGTCTCGGTCATGTCTACATAGTTCTCGAACCCGTAGGGTCCGCACGCTTAACGTTTTGATGATAGTTATATTATGACTTTATATGTTTTGATGTATCGAAGGTTGTTCGGGGTCCCGGATGTGGTCACGGACATGACGAGGAGTCTCGCAATGGTCGAGACATGAAGATTGATATATTGGAAGCCTATATTTGGATATCGGAAGTGTTCCGGGTGAAATCGGAATTTTACCGGAGTACCGAGGGGTTACCGGAACCCCCCCGGGGCTTAATGGGCCATAGTGGGCCATTGTGGAGAAGAGGAGAGGCGGCCAGGGCAGGGCCGCGCGCCCCTCCCCCTAGTCCGAATAGGACAAGGAGAGGGGGGCGGCCCCCCTTTCCTTCCTCTCCTCCACCTCTTTCCCCTCCACTCCTAATCCAACTAGGAAAAGGAAGGGAGTCCTACTCCCGGTGGGAGTAGGACTCCACCTGGCGCGCCCCTCCTGGCCGGCCGCACCTTCCCCCTTGCTCCTTTATATACGGGGGCAGGGGGCACCCTAGAGACACAACAATTGATCGTTTGATCTTTTAGCCGTGTGCGGTGCCCCCCTCCACCATAGTCCACCTCGATAATACTGTAGCGGTGCTTAGGCGAAGCCCTGCGTCAGTAGAACATCATCATCGTCACCATGCCGTCGTGCTGACGAAACTCTCCCTCAACACTCGGCTGGATCGGAGTTCGAGGGACGTCATCGGGCTGAACGTGTGCTGAACTCGGAGGTGCCGTGCGTTCGGTACTTGATCGGTCGGATCGTGAAGACGTACGACTACATCAACCGCGTTGTGCTAACGCTTCCGCTTTCGGTCTACGAGGGTACGTGGACAACACTCTCCCCTCTCGTCGCTATGCATCACCATGATCTTGCGTGTGCGTAGGAATTTTTTTGAAATTACTACATAACCCAACAAATATGCCCTAGAGGCAATAATAAAGTTATTATTTATTTCCTTATTTCATGATAATTGTTTATTATTCATGCTAGAATTGTATTAACCGGAAACATGATACATGTGTGAATACATAGACAAACATAGTGTCACTAGTATGCCTCTACTTGACTAGCTCGTTGATCAAAGATGGTTATGTTTCCTAGCCATAGACATGAGTTGTCATTTGATTAACGGGATCACATCATTAGGAGAAGGATGTGATTGAGTTGACCCATTCCGTTAGCTTAGCACTTGATCATTTAGTATGTTGCTATTGCTTTCTTCATGACTTATACATGTTCCTATGACTATGAGATTATGCAACTCCCGTTTACCGGAGGAACACTTTGTGTGCTACGAAACGTCACAACATAACTGGGTGATTATAAAGGTGCTCTAGAGGTGTCTCCGAAGGTACTTGTTGAGTTGGCGTATTTCGAGATTAGGATTTGTCACTCCGATTGTCGGAGAGGTATCTCTGGGCCCACTCGGTAATACACATCACTATAAGCCTTGCAAGCATTGTAACTAATGAATTAGTTGCGGGATGATGTATTACGGAATGAGTAAAGAGACTTGCCGATAACGAGATTAAACTAGGTATTGAGATACCGACGATCGAATCTCAGGCAAGTAACATACCGATGACAAAGGGAACAACGTATGTTCTTATGCGGTTTGACCGATAAAGATCTTCGTAGAATATGTAGGAGCCAATATGAGCATCCAGGTTCCGCTCTTGGTTATTAACCGGAGACGTGTCTGGGTCATGTCTACATAGTTCTCGAACCCGTAGGGTCCGCACGCTTAACGTACGGTGACGATTTGTATTATGAGTTTATGTGTTTTGATGTACCGAAGGTAGTTCAGAGTCCCGGATGAGATCGGGGACATGACGAGGAGTCTCGAAATGGTCGAGACGTAAAGATCGATATATTGGACGACAATATTCGGACATCGGAATGGTTCCGAGTGATTCGGGTATTTTTCGGAGTACCGGAGAGTTACGGGAATTCGCCGGGGAGTATATGGGCCTTATTGGGCCTTAGGGGAAAGAGAGAGAGAGAGAGGAGGCTGCGCCCCCCAAGGCTTAGTCCGAATTGGACTAGGGGGAGGGGCGGCGCCCCCTCCTTCCTTCTCTTCCCTTTTCCCTTTCCTTCTCTCCTACTCCTACTAATTGGAAGGGCTCCTAGTTCTACTAGGAAAGGGGGAATCATACTCCCAGTGGGAGTAGTACTCCCCTAGGGCGCTCCATAGAGAGGGCCGGCCCTCCCCCTCCTCCACTCCTTTATATACGGGGGAGGGGGGCACCCCATAGACATAACAATTGATCATTGATCTCTTAGCTGTGTGCGGTGCCCCCTACACCATAATCCACCTCAGTCATATCGTAGCGGTGCTTAGGCGAAGCCCTGCGTCGGTAACTTCATCAACACCGTCACCACGCCGTTGTGCTGACGGAACTCTCCCTCGAAGCTCTGCTGGATCGGAGTTCGTGGGACGTCATCGAGCTGAACGTGTGCTGAACTCGTAGGTGCCGTGCTTTCGGTACTTGGATCGGTCGGATCGTGAAGCCGTACGGCTACATCAACCGCGTTGTTCTAACGCTTGCGCTTTCGGTCTACGAGGGTACGTGGACACACTCTCCCCTCTCGTTGCTATGCATCACCATGATCTTGTGTGTGCGTAGGAATTTTTTTGAAATTACTACGTTCCCCAACAGTGGTATCCGAGCCTGGTTTTATGCGTAGATGTTATATGCACGAGTGGAACACAAGTGAGTTGTGGGCGATACAAGTCATACTGCTTACCAGCATGTCATACTTTGGTTCGGCGGTATTGTTGGATGAAGCGGCCCAGACCGACATTACGCGTACGCTTACGCGAGACTGGTTCTACCGACGTGCTTTGCACACAGGTGTCTGGCGGGTATCAGTTTCTCCAACTTTAGTTGAACCGAGTGTGGCTACGCCCGGTCCTTGAGAAGGTTAAAACATCACTAACTTGATGAACTATTGTTGTGGTTTTGATGCATAGGTAAGAACGGTTCTTGCTCAGCCCGTAGCAGCCACGTAAAACTTGCAACAACAAAGTAGAGGACGTCTAACTTGTTTTTGCAGGGCATGTTGTGATGTGATATGGTCAAGTCATGATGCTATATTTTATTGTATGAGATGATCATGTTTTGTAACCGAGTTATCGGCAACTGGCAGGAGCCATATGGTTGTCACTTTATTGTATGCAATGCAATCGCCCTGTAATTGCTTTACTTTGTCATTAAGCGGTAGCGATAGTCGTAGAAGCAGTAGTTGGCGAGACGACAACGATGCTACGATGGAGATCAAGGTGTCGCGCCGGTGACGATGGTGATCATGACGGTGCTTCGGAGATGGAGATCACAAGCACAAGATGATGATGGCCATATCATATCACTTATATTGATTGCATGTGATGTTTATCCTTTATGCATCTTATTTTGCTTAGATCAACGGTAGCATTATAAGATGATCTCTCACTAAATTTCAAGGTATAAGTGTTCTCCCTGAGTATGCACCGTTGCGAAAGTTCTTCGCGCTGAGACACCACGTGATGATCGGGTGTGATAAGCTCTACGTTCAAATACAATGGGTGCAAGACAATTTTGCACACGCGGAATACTCAGGTTAAACTTGACGAGCCTAACATATGCAGATATGGCCTCGGAACACTAAGACCAAAAGGTCGAGCGTGAATCATATAGAAGATATGATCAACATAGTGATGTTCACCATTGAAAACTACTCCATCTCACGTGATGATCAGACATGGTTTAGTTGATATGGATCACGTGATCACTTAGATGATTAGAGGGATGTCTATCTAAGTGGGAGTTCTTAAGTAATATGATTAAATTGAACTTTAATTTATCATGAACTTAGTCCTGATAGTATTAGCATATCTATGTTGTAGATCAATAGCTCGCGTTTAGCTCCCCTGTTTTATTTTTGATATGTTCCTAGAGAAAAATAAGTTGAAAGATGTTAGTAGCAATGATGCGGATTGGATCCGTGATCTGAGGATTATCCTCATTGCTGCACAGAAATATTATGTCCTTGATGCACCGCTAGGTGACAGAACTATTGCAGGAGCAGATGCACGTTATGAACGTTTTGACAAAAGCTCGGGTATAATGACTACTTGATAGTTTAGTGCACCATGCTTTACGGCTTAGAACCGGGACTTCAAAAATGTTTTGAACACCACGGAGCATATAAGATGTTCCAAGAGTTGAAATTGGTATTTCATACTCATGCCCGTGTCGAGAGGTATGATACCTCTGACAGTACTTTGCGTACAAGATGGAGGAGAATAGCTCAACCAGTGAGCATGTGCTCAGATTGTCTGGGTACTACAATTGCTTGAATCAAGTGGGAGTTAATCTTCTAGATAAGATAGTAATTGACAAAGTTCTCTAGTCACTATCACCAAGTTACTAGAACTTCGTGATGAACTATAATATGCAAGGGATAACGGAAACGATTCCCAAGCTCTTCGTAATGCTGAAATCGATGAAGGTAGAAATCAAGAAAAGCATCAAGTGTTGCTGGTTGACAAGACCACTAGTTTCAAGAAAAGGGCAAAGGAAAGAAAGGGAACTTCAAGAAGAACGGCAAGCAAGTTGCTGCTCAAGTGAAGAAGCCCAAGTCTGGACCTAAGCCTGAGATTGAGTGCTTCTACTGCAAAGGGACTGGTCACTGGAAGCGGAACTGCCCCAAGTATTTGGCGGATAAGAAGGATGGCAAAGTGAACAAAGGTATATTTGATATACATGTTATTGATGTGTACTTTACTAGTGTTTATAGCAACCCGTCGGTATTTGATACTAGTTCAGTTGCTAAGAGTAGTAACTCAAAACGGGAGATGCAGAATGAACAGAGACTAGTTAAGGGTGAAGTGATGATGTGTGTTGGAATGGTTCCAAGATTGATATGATCATCATCGCACACTCCCTATACTTTCGGGATTAGTGTTGAACCTAAATAAGTGTTATTTGGTGTTTGCATTGAGCATGAATATGATTTGATCATGTTTATTGCAATACGGTTATTCATTTAAGTTAGAGAATAATTGTTGTTCTGTTTACATGAATAAAACCTTCTATGGTCATACACCCAATGAAAATGGTTTGTTGGATCTCGATCGTAGTGATACACATATTCATAATATTGAAGCCAAAAGATGCAAAGTTAATAATGATAGTGCAACTTATTTATGGCACTGCCGTTTAGATCATATTGGTGTAAAGCGCATGAAGAAACTCCATACTGATGGACTTTTGGAATAACTTGATTATGAATCACTTGGTACTTGCGAAGCATGCCTCATGGGCAAGATGACTAAAACGCCGTTCTCCGGAAGAATGGAGCAAGCAACATATTTGTTGGAAATCATACATATTGATGTATGTGCTCCAATGAATATTGAGGCTCGCAGCGGGTATCGTTATTTTCTCACCTTCATAGATGATTTGAGTAGATATGGGTATATCTACTTCATGAAACATAAGTCTGAAACAATTGAAAAGTTCAAAGAATTTCAGAGTGAAGTGGAAAATCATCGAACAAGAAAATAAAGTATCTATGATCTGATCGTGGAGGAAAATATTTGAGTTATGAGTTTGGTCTTCAATTAAAACAATGTGAAATAGTTTCACGAACTCATGCCACCTAGAACACCACAGCATAATGGTGTGTCCGAACGTCGTAACCGTACTTTATTGGATATAGTACAATCTATGATGTCTCTTACCGATTTACCACTATCGTTTTGGGGTTATGCATTAGAGACAGTTGCATTCACGTTAAAAAGGGCACCATCTAAATCCGTTGAGACGACACAGTATATACTGTGGTTTAGCAAGAAACCCAAGTTGTCATTTCCTAAAGTTTGGGGCTGCGATGCTTATGTGAAAAAGTTTCAACCTGATAAGCTCGAACCCAAATCGAAGAAATGCGTCTTCATAGGATACCCAAAGGAAACTGTTGGGTACACCTTCTATCACAGATCCAAAGGCAAGATGTTTGTTGCTAAAAATTGGATTCTTTCAAGAGAAGGAGTTTCTCTCGAAAGAAGTGAGGGTCAGGAAAGTAGAACTTGATGAGGTAATTGTACCTTCTCCCGAATTGGAAAATAGTTCATCACAGAAATCAGTTCCAGTGATGCCTACACCAATTAGTGAGGAAGATTAATGATGATGATCATGAAACTTCAGATCAAGTTACTACCGAACCTCGTAGGTCAACCAGAGTACGGTCCGCACCTCAGTGGTACGGTAATCCTGTTTTGGAGGTCATGTTACTTGACCATGACGAACCTACGAACTATGAGGAAGCGATGATGAGCCCAGATTCCGCGAAATGGCTTGAGGCCATGAAATCTGAGATGGGATCCATATATGAGAACAAAGTGTGGACTTTGGTTGACTTTCCCGATGATCGGCAAGCCATAGAAAATAAATGGATCTTCAAGAGGAAGACGGACGCTGATAGTAGTGTTACTATCTACAAAGCTAGACTTGTCGAAAAAGGTTTTTGACAAAGTTCAAGGTGTTGACTACGATGAGATTTTCTCACTCGTAGCGATGCTTAAGTCTATCCGAATCATGTTAGCAATTGCCGCATTTTTATTAAATTTGGCAAATGGATGCTTAAGTTGATCAAAGCATATAGTTTTATACAGACTTGCGGTGAAGCCTGTATTTACAAGAAAGTGAGTGGGAGCACTACAGCCTTTCTGATAAGTATATGTGAATGACATATTGTTGATCAGAAATATGTAGAATTTTCTGGAAAGCATAAAAGGAGTGTTTGAAAGGAGTTTTTCAAAGAAAGACCTCGGTGAAGCTGCTTACATATTGAGCATCAAGATCTATTGAGATAGATCAAGACGCTTGATAAGTTTTTTCAATGAATACATACCTTGACAAATTTTTGTAGTTCAAAATGGAACAGTCAAAGAAGGAGTTCTTGCCTGTATTGCAATGTGTGAAATTGAGTAAGACTCAAAGCCCGACCACGGCAGAAGATAGAAAGAGTGTGAAAGTAATTTCCTATGCCACAACCATAGGTTCTATAAAGTTTGCCATGCTATGTACCAGATTGTTGGGAATCGTAGCATAATTTAAAATTTTCCTACGCTCACCAAGATGCATCTATGGAGTCTACTAGCAACGAGGGGAAAGGAGTGCATCTACATACCCTTGTAGATCGCGAGCGGAAGCGTTCCAATGAACGTGGATGACGGAGTCGTACTCGCCGTGATCCAAATCACCGATGACCGAGTGCCGAACGGACGGCACCTCCGCGTTCAACACACGTACGGTGCAGCGACGTCTCCTCCTTCTTGATCCAGCAAGGGGGGAAGGAGAGGTTGATGGAGATCCAACAGCACGACGGCGTGGTGGTGGATGTAGCGGGTCTCCGGCAGGGCTTCGCCGAGCTTCTGCGAGAGAGAGAGAGGTGTTGCAGGGGAGGAGGGAGGCGCCCAAGGCTTAGATGTTGCTGCCCTCCCTTCCCCCCACTATATATAGGGCCAAGGGAGAGGGGGGGCGCAGCCTTGCCCCTTCCTTCAAGGAAGGGTGCGGCCAGGGGGGAGTCCTTCCCCCCCAAGGCACCTCGGAGGTGCCTTCCCCCTTTAGGACTCTCCCTTCTTTCTTATCTCTTGCGCATGGGCCTCTTGGGGCTGGTGCCCTTGGCCCATATAGGCCAAGGCGCACCCCTTACAGCCCATGTGGCCCCCCGGGGCTGGTGGACCCCCTTGGTGGACCCCCGGACCCCTTTCGGCACTCCCGGTACAATACCGATAAAGCGCGAAACTTTTCCGGCGACCAAAATAAGACTTCCCATATATAAATCTTTACCTCCGGACCATTCCGGAACCTCTCGTGACGTCCGGGATCTCATCCGGGACTCCGAACAACTTTCGGGTTTCCGCATACATATATCTCTACAACCCTAGCGTCACCGGACCTTAAGTGTGTAGACCCTACGGGTTCGGGAGACATGCAGACATGACCGAGACGCCTCTCCGGTCAATAACCAACAGCGGGATCTGGATACCCATGTTGGCTCCCACATGTTCCACGATGATATCATCGGATGAACCACGGTGTCGAGGATTCAATCAATCCGTATGCAATTCCCTTTGTCAATCGGTATGTTACTTGCCCGAGATTCGATCGTCGGTATCCCAATACCTTGTTCAATCTCGTTACCGGCAAGTCTCTTTACTCGTACCGCAATGCATGATCCCGTGACTAACGCCTTAGTCACATTGAGCTCATTATGATGATGCATTACCGAGTGGGCCCAGAGATACCTCTCCGTTACACGGAGTGACAAATCCCAGTCTCGATCCGTGCCAACCCAACAGACACTTTCGGAGATACCCGTAATGCACCTTTATAGTCACCCAGTTACGTTGTGACGTTTGGCACACCCAAAGCACTCCTACGGTATCCGGGAGTTGCACGATCTCATGGTCCAAGGAAAAGATACTTGACATTGGAAAAGCTCTAGCAAACGAAACTACACGATCTTTTATGCTATGCTTAGGATTGGGTCTTGTCCATCACATCATTCTCCTAATGATGTGATCCCGTTATCAATGACATCCAATGTCCATAGTCAGGAAACCATGACTATCTGTTGATCAACGAGCTAGTCAACTAGAGGCTTACTAGGGACAGGTTGTGGTCTATGTATTCACACATGTATCACGATTTCCGGACAATACAATTATAGCATGAATAATAGACAATTACCATGAACAAAGAAATATAATAATAACCATTTATTATTGCCTCTAGGGCATATTTCCAACAGTCTCCCACTTGCACTAGAGTCAATAATCTAGTTACATTGTGATGAATCGAACACCCATTGCGTCCTGGTGTTGATCATGTTTTGCCCTAGGGAGAGGTTTAGTCAACGGATCTGCTACATTCAGGTCCGTGTGCACTTTACAAATATCTATGTCTCCATTTTGAACACTTTCACGAATGGAGTTGAAGCGACGCTTGATATGTCTGGTCTTCCTGTGAAACCTGGGCTCCTTCGCAAGGGCAATAGCTCCAGTGTTGTCACAAAAGAGAGTCATTGGGCCCGACGCATTGGGAATCACCCCTAGGTCGGTAATGAACTCCTTCATCCAGACTGCTTCCTGTGCTGCCTCCGAGGCTGCCATGTATTCCGCTTCACATGTAGATCCCGCCACGACGCTTTGCTTGCAACTGCACCAGCTTACTGCTCCTCTATTCAAAATATACACGTATCCGGTCTGTGACTTCGAGTCATCCAGATCTGTGTCGAAGCTAGCGTCGACGTAACCCTTTACGACGAGCTCTTCGTCACCTCCATAAACGAGAAACATATCCTTAGTCCTCTTCAGGTACTTCAGGATATTCTTGACCGCTGTCCAGTGTTCCTTGCCGGGATTACTTTGGTACCTTCCTACCAAACTTACGGCAAGGTTTACATCAGGTCTGGTACACAGCATGGCATACATAATAGACCCTATGGCCGAGGCATAGGGGATGACACTCATCTCTTCTATATCTTCTGCCGTGGTCGGGCATTGAGCCGTGCTCAATTGCACACCTTGCAATACAGGCAAGAACCCCTTCTTGGACTGATCCATACTGAACTTCTTCAATATCTTGTCAAGGTATGTACTCTGTGAAAGACCAATGAGGCGTCTTGATCTATCTCTATAGATCTTGATGCCTAATATATAAGCAGCTTCTCCAAGGTCCTTCATTGAAAAACACTTATTCAAATAGGCCTTTATACTTTCCAAGAATTCTATATCATTTCCCATCAATAGTATGTCATCCACATATAATATGAGAAATGCTACAGAGCTCCCACTCACTTTCTTGTAAACACAGGCTTCTCCATAAGTCTGTGTAAACCCAAACGCTTTGATCATCTCATCAAAGCGAATGTTCCAACTCCGAGATGCTTGCACCAGCCCATAGATTGAGCGTTGGAGCTTGCATACTTTGTTAGCATTCTTAGGATCGACAAAACCTTCCGGCTGCATCATATACAACTCTTCCTTAAGGAAGCCGTTAAGGAATGCCGTTTTGACGTCCATCTGCCATATCTCATAATCATAGTATGCGGCAATTGCTAACATGATTCGGACGGACTTCAGCTTCGCTACGGGTGAGAAAGTCTCATCGTAGTCAACCCCTTGAACTTGTCGATAACCCTTAGCGACAAGTCGAGCTTTGTAGATGGTCACATTACCATCTGCGTCCGTCTTCTTCTTAAAGATCCATTTGTTTTCTATGGCTCGCCGCTCATCGGGCAAGTCAGTCAAAGTCCATACTTTGTTTTCATACATGGATTCTATCTCGGATTTCATGGCTTCTAGCCATTTGTCGGAATCCGGGCCCGCCATCGCTTCTTCATAGTTCGAAGGTTCACCGTTGTCTAACAACATGATTTCAAGGACAGGGTTGCCGTACCACTCTGGTGCGGAACGTGTCCTTGTGGACCTACGAAGTTCAGTGGCAACTTGATCCGAAGCTTCATGATCATCATCATTAACTTCCTCCCCCGTCGGTGTAGGCACCACAGGAACATTTTCCCGCGCTGCGCTATTTTCCGACTCGGAAGGGGTGACTATCACCTCATCAAGTTCCACTTTCCTCCCACTCAATTCTTTCGAGAGAAACTCCTTCTCTAGAAAGGACCCGTTCTTGGCAACGAAGATCTTGCCTTCGGATCTGAGGTAGAAGGTATACCCAATAGTTTCCTTAGGGTATCCTATGAAGACGCATTTTTCCGATTTGGGTTCGAGCTTTTCAGGTTGAAGTTTCTTGACATAAGCATCGCATCCCCAAACTTTTAGAAACGACAGCTTAGGTTTCTTCCCAAACCATAATTCATACGGTGTCGTCTCAACGGATTTAGACGGTGCCCTATTTAAAGTGAATGCGGCAGTCTCTAAAGCATAACCCCAAAATGAGAGCGGTAAATCGGTAAGAGACATCATAGATCGCACCATATCCAATAGAGTGCGATTACGACGTTCGGACACACCATTTCTCTGAGGTGTTCCAGGCGGCGTGAGTTGTGAAACTATTCCACATTTCCTTAAGTGTGTACCAAATTCGTGACTTAAATATTCTCCACCACGATCTGATCGTAAGAATTTTATTTTCCTGTCACGTTGATTCTCAACCTCACTCTGAAATTCCTTGAACTTTTCAAAGGTTTCAGACTTGTGTTTCATTAGGTAGACATACCCATATCTACTTAAATCATCAGTGAGAGTGAGAACATAACGATATCCTCCGCGAGCCTCAACACTCATTGGACCGCACACATCGGTATGTATGATTTCCAATAAGTTGGTTGCTCGCTCCATTGTTCCGGAGAACGGAGTCTTGGTCATCTTACCCATGAGGCATGGTTCGCACGTGTCAAATGATTCGTAATCAAGAGACTCCAAAAGTCCATCTGCATGGAGCTTCTTCATGCGCTTGACACCAATGTGACCAAGGCGGCAGTGCCACAAGTATGTGGGACTATCGTTATCAACTTTACATCTTTTGGTATTCACACTATGAACATGTGTAACATCACGTTCGAGATTCATCAAAAATAAACCATTGACCAGCGGGGCATGACCATAAAACATATCTCTCAAATAAATAGAACAACCATTATTCTCAGATTTAAATGAGTAGCCATCTCGAATTAAACGAGATCCAGATACAATGTTCATGCTCAAAGCTGGCACTAAATAACAATTATTGAGGTTTAAAACTAATCCCGTGGGTAGATGCAGAGGTAGCGTGCCGACGGCGATCACATCGACCTTGGAACCATTCCCGACGCGCATCGTCACCTCGTCTTTGCCAGTCTCCGTTTATTCCGTAGTTCCTGTTTTGAGTTACAAATATGAGCAACCGCACCGGTATCAAATACCCAGGAGCTACTACGAGTACTGGTAAGGTACACATCAATTACTTGTATATCACATATACCTTGGGTGTTGCCGGCCTTCTTCTTGTCCGCTAAATATTTGGGGCAGTTCCGCTTCCAGTGACCACTTCCCTTGCAATAAAAGCACTCAGTCTCGGGCTTGGGTCCATTCTTTGACTTCTTCCCGGTAACTGGCTTACCGGGCGCGGCAACTCCCTTGCCGTCCTTCTTGAAGTTCTTCTTACCCTTGCCCTTCTTGAACTTAGTGGTTTTATTCACCATCAACACTTGATGTTCTTTTCTGATCTCTACCTCAGCTGATTTCAGCATTGAATATACCTCGGGAATGGTCTTTTCCATCCCCTGCATATTGTAGTTCATCACAAAGCTCTTGTAGCTTGGTGGAAGCGACTGGAGGATTCTGTCAATGACCGCGTCATCCGGGAGATTAACTCCCAGCTGAGACAAGCGGTTGTGCAACCCAGACATTCTGAGTATGTGCTCACTAACAGAACTGTTCTCCTCCATTTTACAGCTGAAGAACTTGTCGGAGACATCATATCTCTCGACCCGGGCATGAGCTTGAAAAACCAGTTTCAGCTCCTCGAACATCTCATATGCTCCATGTTTCTCAAAACGCTTTTGGAGACCCGGTTCTAAGCTGTAAAGCATGCCGCACTGAACGAGGGAGTAATCATCAGCACGCTGCTGCCAAGCGTTCATAACGTCTTGGTTCTCAGGGATTGGTGCTTCACCTAGCGGTGCTTCTAAGACATAATCTTTCTTGGCTGCTATGAGGATGATCCTCAGGTTCCGGACCCAGTCCGTATAGTTGCTGCCATCATCTTTCAGCTTGGTTTTCTCTAGGAACGCGTTGAAATTGAGGACAACGTGGGCCATTTGATCTACAATACATAGTGTAAAGATTTTAGACTAAGTTCATGATAATTAAGTTCATATAATCAAATTATTTAATGAACTCCCACTCAGATAGACATCCCTCTAGTCATCTAAGTGAAACATGATCCGAACTCAACTAGGCCGTGTCCGATCATCACGTGAGACGGACTAGTCAAGATCGGTGAACATCTCCATGTTGATCGTATCTTCTATACGACTCATGCTCGACCTTTCGGTCCTCCGTGTTCCGAGGCCATGTCTGTACATGCTAGGCTCGTCAAGTCAACCTAAGTGTATTGCGTGTGTTCCGAGGCCATGTCTGTACATGCTAGGCTCGTCAACACCCGTTGTATTCGAACGTAAGAATCTATCACACCCGATCATCACGTGGTGCTTCGAAACGACGAACCTTCGCAACGGTGCACAGTTAGGGTGAACACTTTCTTGAAATTATTATAAGGGATCATCCTACTTGCTACCGTCGTTCTAAGCAAATAAGATGCAAAAACATGATAAACATCACATGCAATCAAATAGTGACATGATATGGCCAATATCATCATGCTCCTTTGATCTCCATCTTCGGGGCACCATGATCATCTTCGTCACCGGCATGACACCATGATCTCCATCATCATGATCTCCATCATTGTGTCTTCATGAAGTTGTCACGCCAACGATTACTTCTACTTCTATGGCTAACCGTTTAGCAACAAAGTAAAGTAAATTACATGGCGTTATTCAATGACACGCAGGTCATGCAAAATAATAAAGACAACTCCTATGGCTCCTGCCGGTTGTCATACTCATCGACATGCAAGTCGTGATTCCTATTACAAGAATATGATCAATCTCATACATCACATATATCATTCATCACATCTTCTGGCCATATCATATCACATATATCACTTGCTGCAAAAACAAGTTAGACGTCCTCTAATTGTTGTTGCAAGTTTTTACGTGGTTTGTAGGTTTCTAGCAAGAACGTTTTCTTACCTACGTATGACCACAACGTGATTTGCCAATTTCTATTTACCCTTCATAAGGACCCTTTTCATCGAATCCGTTCCGACTAAAGTAGGAGAGACAGACACCCGCTAGCCACCTTATGCAACTAGTGCATGTCAGTCGGTGGAACCTGTCTCACGTAAGCGTACGTGTAAGGTCGGTCCGGGCCGCTTCATCCTACAATGCCGCCGAAACAAGAAACGACTAGTAGCGGCAAGAAGAATTGGCAACATCAACGCCCACAACTTCTTTGTGTTCTACTCGTGCATAGTAACTACGCATAGGCCTGGCTCATGATGCCACTGTTGGGAATCGTAGCATAATTTAAAATTTTCCTACGCTCACCAAGATGCATCTATGGAGTCTACTAGCAACGAGGGGAAAGGAGTGGATCTACATACCCTTGTAGATCGCGAGCGGAAGCGTTCCAATGAACGTGGATGACGGAGTCGTACTCGCCGTGATCCAAATCACCGATGACCGAGTGCCGAACGGACGGCACCTCCGCGTTCAACACACGTACGGTGCAGCGACGTCTCCTCCTTCTTGATCCAGCAAGGGGGAAGGAGAGGTTGATGGAGATCCAACAGCACGACGGCGTGGTGGTGGATGTAGCGGGTCTCCGGCAGGGCTTCGCCGAGCTTCTGCGAGAGAGAGAGAGGTGTTGCAGGGGAGGAGGGAGGCGCCCAAGGCTTAGATGTTGCTGCCCTCCCTTCCCCCCACTATATATAGGGCCAAGGGAGAGGGGGGGCGCAGCCTTGCCCCTTCCTTCAAGGAAGGGTGCGGCCAGGGGGGAGTCCTTCCCCCCCAAGGCACCTCGGAGGTGCCTTCCCCCTTTAGGACTCTCCCTTCTTTCTTATCTCTTGCGCATGGGCCTCTTGGGGCTGGTGCCCTTGGCCCATATAGGCCAAGGCGCACCCCTTACAGCCCATGTGGCCCCCCGGGGCTGGTGGACCCCCTTGGTGGACCCCCGGACCCCTTTCGGCACTCCCGGTACAATACCGATAAAGCGCGAAACTTTTCCGGCGACCAAAATAAGACTTCCCATATATAAATCTTTACCTCCGGACCATTCCGGAACCTCTCGTGACGTCCGGGATCTCATCCGGGACTCCGAACAACTTTCGGGTTTCCGCATACATATATCTCTACAACCCTAGCGTCACCGGACCTTAAGTGTGTAGACCCTACGGGTTCGGGAGACATGCAGACATGACCGAGACGCCTCTCCGGTCAATAACCAACAGCGGGATCTGGATACCCATGTTGGCTCCCACATGTTCCACGATGATATCATCGGATGAACCACGGTGTCGAGGATTCAATCAATCCGTATGCAATTCCCTTTGTCAATCGGTATGTTACTTGCCCGAGATTCGATCGTCGGTATCCCAATACCTTGTTCAATCTCGTTACCGGCAAGTCTCTTTACTCGTACCGCAATGCATGATCCCGTGACTAACGCCTTAGTCACATTGAGCTCATTATGATGATGCATTACCGAGTGGGCCCAGAGATACCTCTCCGTCACACGGAGTGACAAATCCCAGTCTCGATCCGTGCCAACCCAACAGACACTTTCGGAGATACCCGTAATGCACCTTTATAGTCACCCAGTTACGTTGTGACGTTTGGCACACCCAAAGCACTCCTACGGTATCCGGGAGTTGCACGATCTCATGGTCCAAGGAAAAGATACTTGACATTGGAAAAGCTCTAGCAAACGAAACTACACGATCTTTTATGCTATGCTTAGGATTGGGTCTTGTCCATCACATCATTCTCCTAATGATGTGATCCCGTTATCAATGACATCCAATGTCCATAGTCAGGAAACCATGACTATCTGTTGATCAACGAGCTAGTCAACTAGAGGCTTACTAGGGACAGGTTGTGGTCTATGTATTCACACATGTATCACGATTTCCGGACAATACAATTATAGCATGAATAATAGACAATTACCATGAACAAAGAAATATAATAATAACCATTTATTATTGCCTCTAGGGCATATTTCCAACACAGATCTATTGTATACGCTACACTGAGTTTGGCAAGGGAGTACAATAGTGATCTAGGAGTAGATCACTGGACAGCGGTCAAAAATTATCCTTAGTGGAATAAGGATATGTTTCTCGATTATGGAGGTGACAAAAGGTTCGTCGTAAAGGGTTACGTTGATACAAGTTTTGACACTGATCTAGATGATTCTAAGTCTCAATCTGGATACATATTGAAAGTGGGAGCAATTAGCTAGAGTAGCTCCGTGCAGAGCAATGTTGACATAGAAATTTGCAAAATACATACGGATCTGAATGTTGCAGACCCGTTGACTAAACTTCTCTCACAAGCAAAACATGATCACACCTTAGTACTCTTTGGGTGTTAATCACATGGCGATGTGAACTAGATTACTGACTCTAGTAAACCCTTTGAGTGTTGGTCACATGATGATGTGAACTATGGGTGTTAATCACATGGTGATGTGAACTATTGATGTTGAATCACATGGCCATGTGATCTAGATTATTGACTCTAGTGCAAGTGGGAGACTAAAGGAAATATGCCCTAGAGGCAATAATAAAGTTATTATTTATTTCCTTATTTCATGATAAATGTTTATTATTCATACTATAATTGTATTAACCGGAAACATGATACATGTGTGAATACATAGACAAACAGAGTGTCACTAGTATGCCTCTACTTGACTAGCTCGTTGATCAAAGATGGTGATGTTTCCTAGCCATAGACATGAGTTGTCATTTGATTAACGGGATCACATCATTAGGAGAATGATGTGATTGACTTGACCCATTCCGTTAGCTTAGCACTTGATCGTTTAGTATGTTGCTATTGCTTTCTTCATGACTGATACATGTTCCTATGACTATGAGATTATGCAACTCCCATTTACCGGACGAACACTTTGTGTGCTACCAAACGTCACAACGTAACTGGGTTATTATAAAGGTGCTCTACAGGTGTCTCCGAAGGTACTTGTTGAGTTGGCGTCTTTCGAGATTAGGATTTGTCACTCCGATTGTCGGAGAGGTATCTCTGGGCCCACTCAGTAATACACATCACTATAAGCCTTGCAAGCATTGTAACTAATGAATTAGTTGCGGGATGATGTATTACAGAATGAGTAAAGAGACTTGCCAGTAACGAGATTGAACTAGGTATTGAGATACCGGCGATCGAATCTCGGGCAAGTAACATACCGATGACAAAGGGAACAACGTATGTTGTTATGCAGTTTGACCCATAAAGATCTTCGTAGAATATGTAGGAGCCAATATGAGCATCCAGGTTCCGCTATTGGTTATTGACCGGAGATGTCTCTCGGTCATGTCTACATAGTTCTCGAACCCGTAGGGTCCGCACGCTTAACGTTTGGTGACGATTTGTATTATGAGTTTATGTGTTTTGATGTACCGAAGGTAGTTCAGAGTCCCGGATGAGATCGAGGGCATGACGAGGAGTCTCGAAATGGTCGAGACGTAAAGATCGATATATTGGACGACTATATTCGGACATCGGAAAGGTTCCGAGTGATTCAGGTATTTTTCGGAGTACCGGAGAGTTACGGGAATTCGCCGGGGAGTATATGGTTCTTATTGGGCTTTAGGGGAAAGAGAGAGAGAGGAGGCTGCGTGATGACCCACAAGTATAGGGGATCTATCGTAGTCCTTTAGATAAGTAAGAGTGTCGAACCCAACGAGGAGCAGAAGGAAATGATAAGCGGTTTTCAGCAAGGTATTCTCTGCAAGCACTGAAATTATAGGTAACAAATAGTTTTGTGATAAGGTAATTTGTAACGAGCAACAAGTAACAAAAGTAAATAAAGTGCAGCAAGGTGGCCCAATCCTTTTTGTACCAAAGGACAAGCCTGGACAAACTCTTATATGAAGGAAAATGCTCCCGAGGACACATGGGAATTATCGTCAAGCTAGTTTTCATCACGTTCATATGATTCGCGTTCGGTACTTTGATAATTTGATATGTGGGTGGACCGATGCTTGGGTGCTGTCCTTACTTGGACAAGCATCCCACTTATGATTAACTCCTATTGCAAGCATCCGCAACTACAAAAGAAGTATTAAGGTAAACCCATCCATAGCATGAAACATATGGATCCAAATCAGCCCCTTACGAAGGAACGCATAAACTAGGGTTTAAGCTTCTGTCACTCTAGCAACCCATCATCTACTTATTACTTCCCAATGCCTTCCTCTAGGCCCAAATAATGGTGAAGTGTTATGGAGTCGACGTTCACATAACACCACTAGAGGAGAGACAACATACATCTCATCAAAATATCGAACGAATACCAAATTCACATGACTACTAATAGCAAGACTTCTCCCATGTCCTCAGGAACAAACGTAACTACTCACAAAGCATATTCATGTTCATAATCAGAGGAGTATTAATATGCATAATGGATCTGAACATATGATCTTCCACCAAATAAACCAACTAGCATCAACTACAAGGAGTTATCAACACTACTAGCAACCTACAGGTACCAATCCCAGACTTAGAGACAAGAATTGGATACAAGAGATGAACTAGGGTTTGAGAGGAGATGGTGTTGGTGAAGATGTTGATGGAGATTGACCCCTCCCGATGAGAGGATCGTTGGTGATGACGATGGTGATGATTTCCCCCTCACGGAGGGAAGTGTCCCCGGCAGAACAGCTCCGCCAGAGCCCTAGATTGGTTCCGCCAAGGTTTCGCCTCGTGGCTGCGGAGTCTCGTCCCGAAAGCTTGCTTCTGATTTTTTCTCAGACGAAAGACTTCATATAGCATAAGATGGGCACTGCTCGTTCCCAGGGTGTGGGTCCCCTCTGGTATTTCTTCCGCTCAATATTTTTTATTATTTCCAAAAATAAATTCCCTGGAGTTTCAGGACTTTTGGAGTTGTGCAGAATAGGTCTCTAATATTTGCTCCTTTTCCAGCCCAGAATTCCAGCTGCCGGCATTCTCCCTCTTCATGTAAACCTTATAAAATAAGAGAGAATAGGCATAAGTATTGTGACATAATGTGTAATAACAGCCCATAATGCAATAAATATCGATATAAAAGCATGATGCAAAATGGACGTATCAACTTCCCCAAGCTTAGACCTCGCTTGTCCTCAAGCGGAAGCCGATAACGATAAATATGACCACATGTTTAGAGGTAGAGGTGTCGATAAAATAAAATACGGACATGAGGGCATCATGCATTCTTATAACAGCAACATATATGGATATTGTCATATGATTTCTTATGCTCAAGTAATAATCTATCCACAATGTGAAGTATGAATCAGAAACTTCATTGAGAACCAACAAACTATAATCTCAGTCATTGAAGCAATTGCAATTTATCATAACATCGGAAAGAGTCTATGTATGAGCTTTTCAGCAAGTTCACATACTCAACTATCATTTAGTCTTTCACAATTGCTAACACTCACGTGATACTTATGGTTATGGAGTTTTAATCGGACACAGAGAAAGATAGGGGCTTATAGTCTCGCCTCCCAACCTTTTACCTCAAGGGTAATGTCAACAATAATAGTTCATGCTAACTTACATCCAATTAGATATATATATATCAGGATCTTTCCAACACACTGTGCTTGCCAAAGGATAAAATGTAAAAAGGAAAGGTGAAGATCACCATGACTCTTGCATAAGGGTAAGAGATAAAAGTAAAAGATAGGCCCTTCGCAGAGGGAAGCAGAGGTTGTCATGCGCTTTCAGGGTTGGATGCACAAAATCTTAATGCGAAAGAACGTCAACTTATATTGCCACTTGTGATATGGACCTTTATTATGTAGTCCGTCGCTTTTATTTCTTCCACATCACAAGATCGTATAAAGCTTATTTTCTCCCACACTAATAAGTCATACATATTTAGAGGGCAATTTTTATTGCTTGCACCGATGACAACTTACTTGAAGGATCTTACTCAATCCATAGGTAGATATGGTGGACTCTCATGGCAAAACTGGGTTTAAGGTTATTTGGAAGCACAAGTAGTATTTCTACTTGGTGCAAGAATTTGGCTAGCAAGAGAGGGAAAGGCAAGCTCAACATGTTGGATGATCCATGACAATATACTTTATTTCAGATATAAGAAAACATAACCCATTACGTTGTCTTCCTTGTCCAACATCAACTCTTTAGCATGTCATATTTTAATGAGTGCTCCCAATCATAAAAGATGTCCAAGATAGTATATTTATATGTGAAACCTCTCTTTCTTTATTACTTCCTATTAATTGCAACGATGACCAAAGCTATGTTTGTCAACTCTCAACATTTTTTAATCATCATACTCTTTCTATGTGAAGTCATTACTCTCAATAAGATCAATATGATATTTTTATTTCTTTTTATTCTTTTTCTCTTTTCTTTTATTCACTCAAGATCATGGCAAAATAATCAAGCCCTTGACTCAACACTAATCTTTATTATATAGCTCACGGACTCGATTACAAAGAGGGATCATAAAGCAGAACTCAAAACTAGATGATATCAAAACTTTTATTCTACTAGATTAAGATACTACTAAAAGGATCGAACTAAGAAAAACGGTAAAGATAGGAGTGTGATGGTGATACAATACCGGGGCACCTCCCCCAAGCTTGGCAGTTGCCAAGGGGAGTGCCCATACCCATGTGATTATGTCTCTTTCTTCGGAGGTGGTGATGTGATATTGTTGGCGATAATGCCCCTCAGGATACGATTCTCTTCCTCGAGCTTACTGAGTTGCTGCTTGAGATCCATTATCTCCTTACGAAGCTTCCTTGTAATGGCTAAAGCCCCTTTCACCCAAGGGTGTTGCATAGCTGCGGAAAATAGGTTTTCCCCCATCCATGAATCCAGCTCGCGAAGCAAAGAAAGTGACTTTCTTGATCCTCCTCCATGGGCATCTATCCTCCTCAAGTCAGCCTCCAGTCTCTTCCTCCATTGCTGGCCCAAAGTGGCCAGGCATCGCTTGTTTGGTCCTTGGTCTCGATGCCGGGATGAGACACCCGGCTCTCCCCGGCTGACTCTTGAGAAGACATCTTGTCTAATCTGGCAGCCAGCAATAGCTCGAAAAGAACAGAGAATATTTGCGTGATACTGAGTCAAAACCTTTGGAGTATATAATGAATTTTTACCGACCAAAATACGTATCGTGCAAGAAAACAGAGTCCGGAGAGAGCATGAGGTGCCCACGAGGCAGGGGGCGCGCCCAGGGGGTAGGGCGCGCCCTCCACCCTCGTGGAGCCCTCGTGTCCTTCCCGGACTGCTTCTTATTTTCTATTTTTCTAAATATTCCAAAACGGAGAAAAATTGCCATTAGAACTGTTTTGGAGTCGGTTTACTTACCGTACCACATACCTATTCCTTTTCGGAGTCTGAAACGTTCTGGAAAGTGTCCCTTATGTATTCCTCCGGGGTTACGTTTCAATAACATTGGTTTCAACATTTATAGGATTACCTGAGATATAATGTTTGATTCTTTGACCGTTCACCACCTTCGGATTTGTGCCTTCGAAGTTGTTGATTTTATGGCACCGGAACGATAGACCTCCTCGATAACGTAAGGACCTTCCCATTTAGAGAGAAGTTTTCCTGCAAAAAATCTTAAACGAGAGTTGTATAGCAATACATAATCACCTACATTAAACTCACGCTTTTGTATCCTTTTGTCATGCCATCTTTTAACTTTTTCTTTAAACAACTTGGCATTCTCATAGGCTTGGGTTCTCCATTCATCAAGTGAGCTAATGTCAAATAACCTCTTCTCACCGGCAAGTTTGAAATCATAATTGAGCTCTTTAATAGCCCAATATGCCTTATGTTCTAGTTCGAGAGGTAAGTGACATGCTTTTCCATAAACCATTTTATACGGAGACATACCCATAGGATTTTTATATGCAGTTCTATAGGCCCATAATGCATCATCAAGTTTCTTGGACCAATTCTTTCTAGATCTATTAACAGTCTTTTGCAAAATTAATTTGAGCTCTCTATTACTCAATTCTACTTGACCACTAGACTGTGGGTGATAAGGAGATGCAATTCTATGATTAACATCATACTTAGCAAGCATTTTACGGAAAGCACCATGAATAAAATGTGAACCACCATCAGTCATTAAATATCTAGGGACTCCAAACCTCGGAAAAATAACTTCTTTAAGCATCTTAATAGAAGTGTTATGATCAGCACTACTAGTTGGAATAGCTTCTACCCACTTAGTAACGTAATCAACAGCAACTAAAATATGTGTATATCCATTAGAGGCAGGAAAAGGTCCCATATAATCAAAGCCCCAAACATCAAATGGTTCAATAACAAGTGAATAATTCATAGGCATTTCTTGACGTCTACTAATATTACCAATTCTTTGACATTCATCACAAGATAAGACAAACTTACGGGCATCCTTGAAGAGAGTAGGCCAATAAAAACCGGATTGCAATACCTTATGTGCAGTTCTATCTCCAGCGTGGTGTCCTCCATAAGCCTCGGAGTGACACTTGCGTAGGATCTGTTCCTGTTCATGCTCAGGTACACAACGTCTAATAACACCATCTACTCCTTCTTTATAAAGATGTGGGTCATCCCAGAAGTAATGTCTCAAATCATAGAAAACTTTTTCTTTTGCTGGTATGTGAAACTAGGTGGTATAAATTTAGCAACAATGTAATTAGCATAATCAGCATACCATGGAGCAGTACGAGAAGCATTTATGACATTTAATTGTTCATCAGGAAAGCTATCATCAATAGGTAGTGGGTCATCAAGAACATTTTCTAACCTAGACAAGTTGTCTGCAACGGGGTTCTCAGCTCCCTTTCTATCAATAATATGCAAATCAAATTCTTGTAGCAAGAGAACCCATCTAATAAGTCTAGGTTTAGCATCTTTCTTTTCCATAAGATATTTAATAGCAGCATGATCCGTGTGAATAGTTACTTTAGAATCAACAATATAAGGTCTGAACTTATCACAAGCAAATACAACTGCTAAGAATTCTTTTTCAGTAGTAGCATAATTTCTCTGGGCATTGTCTAGAGTTTTACTAGCATATTGAATAACATTTAATTTCTTATCAACTCTTTGCCCTAGAACAGCACCTACAGCATAATCACTAGCATCACACATAATTTCAAAGGGTAAATTCCAATCAGGTGGCTGAACAATAGGTGCAGAGATCAATGCTTTCTTAAGTATTTCAAATGCTTCTACACAATCATCATCAAAGACAAATGGTATATCTTTTTGTAATAGATTAGTCAGAGGCCGAGAAATTTTTGAGAAGTCCTTAATGAACCTCCTATAAAAACCGGCATGACCAAGGAAACTTCTTATACCTTTGATGTCCTTGGGACATGGCATCTTTTCAATAGCATCAACTTTAGCTTTATCAACTTCAATACCTCTTTCAGAAATTTATGCCCCAAGACAATACCTTCATTAACCATAAAGTGGCACTTTTCCCAATTCAAGACAAGGTTAGTTTCTTCACATCTCTGCAAAACTCGATCAAGGTTGCTCAAGCAATCATCAAAAGAGGATCCATAAACGGAGAAATCGTCCATGAAAACCTCACAAATCTTTTCACAAAAGTCAGAGAATATAGCCATCATGCATCTTTGAAAGGTAGCAGGTGCATTACATAAACCAAAAGGCATACGTCTATAAGCAAAAGTACCGAAAGGGCAAGTAAAAGTGGTCTTTGCTTGATCATCAGCTGACACAGGTATTTGAGAGAAACCAGAATAACCATCTAGAAAGCAAAAATGTGTATGTTTGGATAATCTTTCTAGCATTTGATCAATAAAAGGTAAGGGGTAATGATCTTTTTAGTAGCTTTATTTAATTTGCGGAAATCAATTACCATCCTATAACCTGTAATAATTCTTTGCGGGATCAATTCATCTTTATCATTAGGAACGACAGTAATACCTCCCTTCTTAGGGACACAATGGACAGGACTTACCCACTGACTATCAGCAACGGGATAAATTATACCTGCCTCAAGGAGCTTTAGTATTTCCTTTCTTACCACTTCTTTCATCTTAGGATTCAGCCGTCATTGATGATCAATAACTGGTTTGGCGTCTTTCTCCAAATTTATTTTGTGTTGACATAGAGTGGGACTAATGCCCTTAAGATCATCAAGAGTATATCCAATAGCAGCACGGTGCTTCTTCAGAGTTTTCAATAATTTTCTTCCTCCTTCTCTGAAAGGTTACCGCTAATAATAACAGGATAATCTTCTTTTCATCAAGATAAGCATATTTAAGAGTATCAGGCAGTGGTTTAAGTTCAAACACGGGATCCCTTGGGTGGAGGAGGATCCCCTAAGATCTCAACAGGCAAGTTGTGTTTCAGAATAGGTCCCTGTTTAAAGAACACTTCATCTATTTCCCTTCTTTCATTCATAAACATATCATTTTCATGGTCTAGCAAATATTGTTCTAAAGGATCACTAGGAGGTACGGCAATAGAAGCAAGACCAATAATTTCATCTTTACTAGGCAATTCCTCTTCACGGTGTTGTCTACGAAATTTAGAAAATTAAACTCATGAGACATATCACCCAAACCAATAGTAACAACATCCTTTTCGCAGTCTATCTTAGCATTAACAGTGTTAAGAAGGGTCTACCAAATATAATGGGACAAAAGCTATCTTGTGGGGAACCAAGAACAAGAAAATCAGCAGGATATTTAGTTTTCCCACACAAGACTTCAACATCTCTAACAATTCCCAATTGGTGAAATAGTATCTCTATTGGCAAGTTTAATTGTGACATCAATTTCTTCTAACTCAGTAGGTGCAATATCATGCATAATTTCTTTGTATAAGTCAATAGGTATTGCACTAGCACTAGCACCCATATCACACAAGCCATGATAACAATGATCTCCTATTTTAACAGAAATAACAGGCATGCCTACCACAGGTCTATGTTTATCTTTAGCACAAGGTTTAGCAATTCTAGCAGTTTCATCACAGAAATAAATAACATGCCCATCAATATTATCAGCCAAGAGATCTTTAACAATAGCAATATTAGGTTCAACTTTAACTTGCTCAGGAGGTGTATAGGTTCTAATATTGCTTTTACGAACCACAGTTGAAGCTTTAGCATGATCCTTTATTCTAACAGGGAAAGGTGGTTTCTCAACATAAGCAGTAGGAACAATAGGATCATTATAAGTGATAGTCTTTTCTTCAACTTTAATAGGTGCAACTACTTTTACTTCTATGGGAGGATGATATTTAAACCACTTCTCCTTAGGGAGATCAACATGAGCAGCAAAAGATTCACAAAAAGAAGCTACTATCTCAGAGTCAAGTCCATATTTAGTGCTAAATTTACGGAAAACATCGGTATCCATAAAAGATTTAACACAATCAAACTTAGGTGTTATACCTGATTCCTTACCTTCGCCGAGGTCCCAACTTCAGAGTTGCATTTAATTCTTTCCAATAAATTCCATTTGAATTCAATAGTCTTCATCATAAAAGAACTAGTACAAGAAGTATCAAGCATGGTGCGATTGTTGTCAGAAAGCCGAGCATAAAATTTGTGAATAATCATTTCTCTTGAGAGCTCATGATTGGGGCATGAATATAACATTGACTTAAGTCTCTCCTAAGCTTGAGCGATGCTTTCTCCTTCGTGAGGCCTTATATATAATTACGATCACGATGAACAAGATGCATAGGATAAAACTTCTGATGAATTCCAATTTCAATCGCTTGTAGTTCCATCATCCCATATCATCACATAGCCTATACCATGTCAATGCATCTCCCTTCAAAGATAAAGGGAAGTGATAACATCATCGGGCATACCTGCAAGCTTAAATAATCCACAAACTTCATCCACATAGATTAGGTGCTCATCAAGATGTAGTGTTCCATCTCCGGCAAAAGGATTAGCTAGCAGTTTTTCTACATACCCGAAGGAATTTCAAAGTAGACATTTTCATTTTCAGTAGGTTGAGGAGCAACTCTTTGCTCTATTGGTCGGGGTGAAGATACCCCGAACAAGCCCCTCAGAGGATTACTTTCCATAGTAACAAGTGATAGTAAATTTCAGCACACTATATAAATTTTTCCTTACCAAATTCCACCTACCAAAGGCGCTTCACTCCCCGGCAACGGCGCCAGAAAAGAGTCTTGATGACCCACAAGTATAGGGGATCTATCGTAGTCCTTTCGATAGGTAAGAGTGTCGAACCCAACGAGGAGCACAAGGAAATGATAAGCGGTTTTCAGCAAGGTATTCTCTGCAAGCACTGAAATTATAGGTAACATATAGTTTTGTGATAAGGTAATTTGTAACGAGCAACAAGTAACAAAAGTTAATAAAGTGCAGCACGGTGGCCCAATCCTTTTTGTAGCAAAGGACAAGCCTGGACAAACTCTTATATGAAGGAAAACGCTCCCGAGGACACATGGGAATTATCGTCAAGCTAGTTTTCATCACGTTCATATGATTCGCGTTCGGTACTTTGATAATTTGATATGTGGGTGGACCAGTGCTTGGGTGATGTCCTTACTTGGACAAGCATCTCACTTATGATTAACTCCTATTGCAAGCATCCGCAACTACAAAAGAAGTATTAAGGTAAACCCATCCATAGCATGAAACATATGGATCCAAATCAGCCCCTTACGAAGCAACGCATAAACTAGGGTTTAAGCTTCTGCCACTCTAGCAACCCATCATCTACTTATTACTTCCCAATGCCTTCCTCTAGGCCCAAATAATGGTGAAGTGTTATGTAGTCGACGTTCACATAACACCACTAGAGGAGAGACAACATACATCTCATCAAAATATCGAACGAATACCAAATTCACATGACTACTAATAGCAAGACTTCTCCCATGTCCTCAGGAACAAACGTAACTACTCATAAAGCATATTCATGTTCATAATCAGAGGAGTATTAATATGCATAATGGATCTGAACATATGATCTTCCACCAAATAAACCAACTAGCATCAACTACAAGGAGTAATCAACACTACTAGCAACCTACAGGTACCAATCCCAGACTTAGAGACAAGAATTGGATACAAGAGATGAACTAGGGTTTGAGAGGAGATGGTGCTGGTGAAGATGTTGATGGAGATTGACCCCCTCCAGATGAGAGGATCATTGACGATGACGATGGTGATGATTTCCCCCTCCCGGAGGGAAGTGTCCCCGGCAGAATAGCTCCGCCAGAGCCCTAGATTGGTTCCACCGAGGTTCCGCCTCGTGGCTGCGGAGTCTCGTCCCGAAAGCTTGCTTCTGATTTTTTCTCGGACGAAAGACTTCATATAGCAGAAGATGGGCACCGGAGGGCCACCAGGGGGCCCTCGAGGCAGGGGGGCGCGCCCCCACCCTCGTGCCCAGGGTGTGGGTCCCCTCTGGTATTTCTTCGCTCAATATTTTTTATAATTTCCAAAAATAACTTCCATGGAGTTTCAGGACTTTTGGAGTTGTGCAGAATAGGTCTCTAATATTTGCTCCTTTTCCAGCCCAGAATTCCAGCTGCCGGCATTCTCCCTCTTCATGTAAATCTTATAAAATAAGAGAGAATGGGCATAAGTATTGTGACATAATGTGTAATAACAGCCCATAATGCAATAAATATCGATATAAAAGCATGATGCAAAATGGATGTATCAGTGCGCGCCCCCCAAGGCTTAGTCCGAATTGGACTAGGGGGAGGGGCGGCGCCCCCTCCTTCCTTCTCTTCTCTTTTCCCTTTCCTTCTCTCCTACTCCTACTACTTCGAAGGGCTCCTAGTTCTACTAGGAAAGGGGGAATCCTACTCCCGGTGGGAGTAGGACTCCCCTAGGGCACGCCATAGAGAGGGCCGGCCCTCCCCCTCCTCCACTCCTTTATATACGGGGGAGGGGGCACCCCATAGACATAACAATTGATCATTGATCTCTTAGCCGTGTGCGGTGCCCCCTCCACCATAATCCACCTCGGTCATATCGTAGCGGTGCTTAGGCGAAGCCCTGCGTCGGTAACTTCATCAACATCGTCACCACGCCGTCGTGCTGACGGAACTCTCCCTCGAAGCTCTGCTGGATCGGAGTTCGTGGGACGTCATTGAGCTGAACGTGTGCTGAACTCGGAGGTGCCGTGCGTTCGGTACTTGGATCGGTCGGATCGTGAAGACGTACGACTACATCAACTGCGTTGTTCTAACGCTTGCGCTTTCGGTCTACGAGGGTACGTGGTCACACTCTCCCCTCTCGTTGCTATGCATCACCATGATCCTGTATGTGCGTAGGATTTTTTTTGAAATTACTACGTTCCCCAACACTCATACCTCTCGACTCGGGCATGAGTCTGAAATACTAATTTCAGCTCTTGGAACATCTTATATGCTCCGTGGCATTCAAAACGTTTTTGAAGTTCCGGTTCTAAGCCGTAAAGCATGGCGCACTAAACTATCAAGTAGTCATCACACCGAGCTTGCCAAACGTTCATAACGTCTGCATCTGCTCCTGCAATAGGTCTGTCACCTAGCGGTGCATCAAGGACATAATTCTTCTATGCAGCAATCAGGATAATCCTTAGATCACAGACCCAGTCTGCATCATTGCTACTATCATCTTTTAACTCATTTTCTCTAGGAACATATCAAAATAAACGGGGAGCTACATCGCAAGCTATTGATCTACAACATAGATATGCAAATACTATCAGGACTAAGTTCATGATAAATTAAAGTTCAATTAATCATATTACTTAAGAACTCCCACTTAGATAGACATCCCTCTAGTCATCTAAGCGATCACGTGATCCAAATCAACTAAACCATGTCCGATCATCACGTGAGATGGAGTAGCCTTCAATGGTGAACATGACTATGTTGATCATATGTACTATATGATTCACGCTCGACCTTTAGGTCTCAGTGTTCCGAGGCCATATCTGCCTATGCTAGGCTCGTCAACTTTAGCCCGAGTATTCTGCGTGTGCAAAACTGGCTTGCACCCGTTGTATGTGAACATAGAGCTTATCACACCCAATCATCACGTGGTGTCTCGGCACGACGGACTGTAGCAACTGTGCATACTCAGGGAGAACACTTATACCTTGAAATTTAGTGAGAGATCATCTTATAATGGTACCACCGTACTAAGCAAAATAAGATGCATAAAAGATAAACATCACATGCAATCAAAATATGTGACATGCTATGGCCATCATCATCTTGTTCCTTTGATCTCCATCTCCAAAGTACCGTCATGATCTCCATCGTCACCGACATCACACCATGATATCCATCATCTTGATCTTTATCAACATGTCATCACATGGTCATCTTGCCAACTATTGCTTTTGCAACTACTGCTATCGCACAGCGATAAAGTAAAGCAATTATATGGCGCTTGCATCTTATGCAATAAAGAGACAACCATAAGGCTCCTGCCAGTTGTCGATAACTTTAACAAAACATGATCATCTCATACAACAATTTATATCTCATCACGTCTTGACCATATCACATCACAACATGCCCTGCAAAAACAAGTTAGACGTCCTCTACTTTGTTGTTGCAAGTTTTACGTGGCTGCTACGGGCTTCTAGCAAGAACCGTTCTTACCTACGCATCAAAACCACAACGATTTTTTGTCAAGTGTGCTGTTTCAACCTTCAACAAGGACCGGGCGTAGTCAAACTCGATTCAACTAAAGTTGGAGAAACAGACACCCGCCAGCCACCTGTGTGCAAAGCACGTCGATAGAACCAGTCTCATGAACGTGGTCATGTAATGTCGGTCCGGGCCGCTTCATCGAACAATACTGCCGAATCAAAATAAGACGTTGCTGGTAACACTACAAAAAAGACACATCCGTGACATTTTGGGCCGAACGGAAAAAAATTCTGTCATAGTTATGAAACTTCTATGACGATAATTGTGACAAAACCCGGTATCATCATAGATGTGGTGGGGTCCTACTTCTATGACAAAAAATCATGATAGAAAATGGGCTTTTCGTCCTGGGCGGGCCGGAGACGCAACTGCATGACATTCTTTGGGCCGTCCATGACGGAAAAACCATGGTAGAAGCGAGGGTGAGGAAAATATCGGGGAGTTCCCGTTTACGGTGGGTGGTCCGGGGCCGAGCGATGCGCATTTCTCTCGTACGTACCCGCGTGTGTGCGAGGCGTTGGGCTCTAACTGAACCCGAGCGATTGCGCTGCAGGCTCTAACTGAACCCGAGCGATTGCACTACAGGCTACGCGTTACTGAACCCGAGCGATCGATCGATCCCTTGCTGTTAACTGAACCCGAGTGATTCCTTCGCTACTGCTGCTAACTAAAGCAGATCGAACACTGCTGCCTCCTTCCCTAGATGAACAGTGAGTGTTGTTGAGGGTGTTTGGATGAACAGTTCCCGGTGGGGGTTGGATGAACAGGACCCTGTGGTAGTAGATGCCGTTGCCGCTGCATGAACAGTACCCCGATCGATCGAGCCGGTGGATGAACAGGACCCCATGGAGGGCTGGATGAACAGGACCCCGTGGAGGGTTGGTTGAACAGTAGCCGGTGGAGGGCTGGTTGAACAGTAGCCGGTGGAGGGCTGGATGAACAGTAGCCCGTGGAGGGGTGGTTGAACAGGACCCCCGTGGAGAGGGCTGGTTGAACAGTAGCCGGTGGAGGCTGGATGAACAGGAGCCCGTGGATGAACAGTCGCACGTGGAGGTTGGACGAGGTCGACGGTGGATGAACAGTAGCCCATGGAGGCAGTCGATGATGGAGATGAACAGTATCCCGTGGAGTCCCGTTTTGCGGTACGCCACACCCCTCCCGATGAACAGGACCCCCGTTTCGACCGTAGCGCTCCAACACAAGTCCGTTTCCTCCGTTTTGCGGTACGCCACACCCCTCCTGATCAACAGGACCCTGTTTCGACCGTAGGAGGTCCGTTTCCTCCGTTTTGCGGTACGCTAGACCCCTCCCGATGAACAGTATCCCGTTTCCACTGTGGCCGGTAGAACACAAGGCCATTTCCTCCGTTCTGCGGTACGCCAGGCCTCGTTTCCATCGGTTGTTCCGTCCAAGCCGGTTGACTCCCGATGAACAGCACGTGTTCCATTGCCTCCCGATGAACACGACGCATTCCGTTGCCTCCCCATGAATACGACGACGACGCGGTTTCTCCGTTCCGACCGAGCCATGTACACGAGCCCTGGCCGTATGTATGCGCGAGTAGGCGTTCGAGACCCCGCCCGTATGTACGTACGTGGACGTATTTGCTTTCTTGCACCCTGGCCGCTGTATGTACGTGTACATGCTACGTGCGCGCCTCTACTACGACACGTGCGCGCCTCTACATCGACCAGTATGTACGTACACGTTCGCGACCAGAATGACATCGCTACGTACGCTTCGACCAGGTGGGTCCCGACTGTCAGGCACTTCCTTGCATGCAAAGATGTAGCTGGTGGGTCCCAGCAGTCAGGGGGGAAACGTTTTTTCGTGAAATATGGTGGCCCGTCTGGTGGGTCCCTGCTGTCAGGTGGAGGAATAATTATTTTGCACATAATAAGGAGGCCCTTCCTTGCTGCGGCCGTGGACCCAGCTGTCAGCCTCTCGACATACAGTACTCTTCCGATGGAAGTCGTTCCTTGACCACGTTGACCACGCCGCGCTGAGAGCACCAAGGCGGTGGACGACGGCGAGGCCTAGGAAGGGGACGACGCGGAGCCGGGGAAGACGCGGCAGTGGAAGCCCACGCGGAGAGGAGTACGAGGGTTCACTGGTTCGGCTGCGGTGTGAGGCTGCCGTCGCCGCTGAATAACAGGGGGTGTGGGTGAGTAGAGGTGGATGGCCTGGCCAGCGGTGGGAGTTGTAGGGGGCGGTGAGGCCTCCGCGGCATAACAGCTGGCCACGGGAGGCAGGAGCACGTGGCACGACCGGCGCTGGTTTGGGCGGCTGGAGCGGTGGGTCCCAGATGTCAAGTGGAGGAATCATTATTTTGCGCGTAATAAGGAGGCATTTCCTTGTGTGTGGCCATGGACCCAATTGTCAGCCTCTCCACGTACAGTCCACTTCCGATGGATGTCGTTCGTTGACCACGTTGACCACGCCGCGCCGAGAGCACCAAGGTGGTGGACGACGGCGAGGCCTACGAAGGGAATGACACGGAGCTGGGGAAGACACGGCAGTGGCTGCCCACGCCATTGGGAGTACGAGGGTTGACTGGTTCGGCTGCCGTCGGCGGAAAGTAATAGGAGGTGTGGGTGAGTAGAGGGATAGACATGCCAGGGATGCGAGTATGGTGGGACCGTGAGGCCGGCTCGGCAGCACAGCCGGCCATGGGAGGCGGGAGCAGGCGGTTCCGCCAGCGCTGGTTTGGGCGGCTGGAGCAGGAAGATCAGAGACTGAAGAAGCACGATTGCCGTTAGATTGACATCTAACGGTCTGACGCTGGTAGAGTCGATTGTTGACTAAGTTTCTTTTTTTGAGAAACCTCGTGTACGCATGAACTTAGTAGGCCCAGAAGCCAACCTCCAAATCTGTGGCAGACAAGATAGAGCCCATTTGCTAAAAAAATTTATAATTTGCAGCCCATTTGCTAATTCTTAAGTAATTTATTACAACCCATTTTCTGCCCAGGAGCACGGTCAAAAAGTTCAACCTTATTTTGCATATTTCGGTGGAGTCCAAACTGTTGTAATCCCGACATGATAAACATTTTTTTAAGAACTTATTGATTTGCACAAAAAATCGTTTTGTTTTTGTAAGCAAATAAGACGTGGGACAATTGAGTTGGTTTAAGGGAAAACCAGTGGTAAAGAAATCAACGTTGGGAGGGGAAACAACAACAAAAATAAGGATGTAAATATGAAAAGGGAACTTTATGTATTTTCAATATAATGATACGTGTATATGAACTAGTAAAACTATAGGTAGAGATTAGAAAACGGATGTAGGACATGGCGTTTCAAGAGGAAAATAGAACTGGGCTGTGTGTTTGATTTAGTAAAAAAACTGCCTGCGGATGTTGTAAGACAAAATATAACTAACGCTGGCGGGCCAGAGGCCAGTAGATACCTGCTGGATGTTTGTGCCCCGTTGTCGTTATTGGCTGGGCCTGTTAAAAACAAAACCAAGCCTGGGCAGTCTACAATCTAGTTGAAACTTGCTCGACCTGAAAAAACAATATACCTGCTCAACAAACGAGAGAATTCTGCAAGTACAGACTGATAACTGGGATGCAACAGGTATATTGTTTTTTCATCGTGATAATAAGTGCATGCACTTGTTTCGAAAAATTTGGAGAACTGGGAATTCGAACGGCAGGTGCTTATGCTACCCATCAAATAAAAATCAGGTGCCTGAAAATTCGTTTTGAAACAAATGATTCAGCTTTGTCGGTGTTCTGGGAACGGGGGTCCCTAGACTTGCCTGCCTGCGGCCCACGGCGTGGCTTTGCTAGCAGGCCCATACGGCCCATCTTCATCAACAAGGCATCCAAGACCCTCGCGAGGGGCCAAGCCTCGCGAGGCGGACGACGCAAGACCTCCTCAGGAGCGGCCTCGCCAGGCAGGCTCGCGAGGGGCGGAGAGATCAAGGCAAGGCAAACCTCGCGAGGTTCTCGTGACGTGAGCCATGACGATCGAGACCAGGCGGGCGCCATCGCGCGCAGCGTCCTTGTTTCCTCTTTGGTGCAAAGGAGGCAAGCGCAAGCGCGGAGTACCAAAGCATCAAGAAAAGGTTTCCATTTCAGTGCAACGAGACCATAACTAGCAGGACGGCAAGACGGAGGTCGCCATGGAGCCCAAGGCGGCGTCACCACCAAAGCCTTTTGCAGGCGAAGACTACCTTTGTCAGGATAAGCCGTACTAGCTGTCCCCTTTAAAATTGGCCGTTGTTGGCTCCCTTCCTGCTCAATATTTGGGGAGAGGACCAGGGCCTCTATAAGTAGGACTAGTCGCCATAGTAGAAGGCAACCCAACGAGGCCCGAGCTGATCGAATCCTCACACACACAAGTTCGCCAAGCACAAGAACACCTCAACCTCAGGAGGCTGTTCTTCCCCCTTTGTATTGTTCATCCTCAGCCCAAGAGGCAATCCACCACCACCACACTGGAGTAGGGTATTACACCACAATGGTGGCCCGAACCAGTATAAATCTTGTGTCCCTTGTGTTGTGAGTTCGTCGAGTTCGTCCGCAAGATCTTAGCAAAACTAGGACGTGGATCGGTAGGGGGAAATCTTCGTGCGCACCCCAGTGTTCGAACCTTGAGGGTTTTGCCGGAACCCGTGATCCGACATTTGGCGCGCCAGGTAGGGGTGCGCCGAAGCCTCCCTCCCTCTGATCTGCGCTCCGTTGCTTCATCACCTCCATGGCGGACGCTCGCCGTGCTTGCGCTGAGCGCCAGGCTGCCCTCGCTTCCTGCATTGCTCAGACGGCTCCCGTCGGCGGGCCACCCCGTCGTTCTCCGTCGCCTGCCACCAACGCCGCCACCGGCCCAGGGGGAACGAGCAGCAAGCATCCTCGCTGCACCCCTCGGTGCGGCGGGACGGCCGCACCGCCACTCCATCGCTGACCCCCGACGGCCCGTCATCCCATGCTCGTCGCGCTCCCGTGGATGCGCAGGCTGCCCTATGCATGGTGCGCGAGCTCCTGCGCTACCGCCCCGTCGACGACCTCTACGAGGACTAGCTCGACCGCATCGCCGAGCTTGTCAGTGCCGCAGGGGGCTCCCCTGCGCCATCCCTCTTGATGTCTCGTCCTCCGTCAGCCATGGGCGGCGTGGCCCATGGAGTGCCTCCACCACCTCTGCCCCAAGACGGAGTCTTGGTGCCCAGGCGAGCGGCCCCACGGCGCGACCTGCCGCGTCCGTCGCCCATGCAAGAAGAAAGAAGCTGCCAAGAGGTCCCATGGCCACGAGAAAATGCCCCCGTGCTCCCTGCACCACCACGGCAAGACCGCGCGCCACCTGCGGTGGCGGTGCGCGGACCCCATCAAGAACAAGTTCTCCACCAGCGTCGAGCCCCTGTGACCACAGCGGGCTGCCGCGCCTTCACTCCCGAGCTGCGTAGTGTCGCCTAGCCAGGCAAGTTCAAGCCGGACCTACCTCCTCGCTACGACGGCACCCCCAACCCCGCGGAGTTCCTGCAGCTCTACGAGCTGAGCATCGAGGCGGCCAACAGCGACGAGAAAGTCATGGCGAGCTGGTTCCCTATGGCTCTCAAGGATGGCGCCCGCTCCTGGCCCCTGAACCTGCCTCCAGGCTCGATCTCCTCCTGGGACGAGATGCGCAACCGTTTCGTTGCCAACTTCCAGGGCACTCGCAACTGCCCGTCGGCCGCGGGTGACCTGCGCCGCGTCAAGCAACAACCAGGAGAGACCCTCCAGAAATACATCCAGTGCTTCAACAATGTTCGCCTCAAGATTCCCTAGGTGACGGACGAGGCCATCATCTCCGCGTTCTCTGATGGTGTCCATGACGTCAAGATGAAAGAAGAGCTCGCCATCCACGAGGAGCTGTGCACGTCCCTGGAGCTGTTCAACCTGGCGACCAAGTGCGCAAGAGCTGAGGAGGGGCGCCTCTCCCTCCTCGAGCTCCCGGCTGCAGACCCGGAGGAGAAGAAAGCCAAGGCCAAGGACGTGAAGCGCAAGGGAGCAGCCGTGCTTGCGGCGGAGCCGGACACGAAGCGCGGCAGGGACCAGCCCGAGTCATCCAAGAGCAGCCGACCGTTCTGCGCCTTCCATAATCTGGATAGCCACAACACCAACGACTGCCAGGAGCTCAGAGCCATTCGAGAAGGACGCATCGGTCGACACCCCGAGCGCAACGACCGGGGCTACGGCCGAGGAGGAGGACATGGTGGCGGACGCTGGGATGACCGTGGCCCGCGCCAGGAGTGGCGCGACCGGCGTCGTGAGGACCGCTGGCAGGATCAGCCTCGCGAGGGCACTTGGAGGGATAAGCCTCGTGAGGATCATCCTCAAGGCAACGCTGGCCTTCCTCCACTACCGCCACCACCGAGAAGGAACAACGACCACCATCAAGACGAGGGGGCTGGGGGCTTTCAGGAGCCGCGTGCTATCGCCTGCATCTTGGGCGGAGCTCAAGCCCCAGCCTCGCAGCGTATCTTCAAGCAGTTTGCTCATGTAGTGAATGCCGTCCTCCCCAAGCTCGAGTCCACGCGCCCGCTCAGATGGTCCAAGTGCCCCATCACGTTTAGTTCGGCAGATCAGCTCAGGTGCGTAGCTACTACAGGCGTCCTCCCAATGCTTTGTTCACCAGTCATCAGCAATGTGCAAGTCACCAAGACCCTCATTGACGGCGGCGCAGGGCTCAACGTCATGTCCGTCGACACGTTCGACAACCTCCAAGTGCCGTATGACCAGGTTCAGCCTACCAAGCCTTTCTCAGGAGTGATCGACGGTTCCACCACACCGATAGGGCAGGTCCGCCTCCCTGTCACCTTCGGAGAACGCAACAACTACCGCACCGAGCTCATCGACTTCGACGTCGCCTACATCCGCTTGCCATATAATGCGATCCTCGGGTACCCAGCCCTGGCCAAGTTCATGGCGGTGACCCATCACGGCTGCAATGTCCTCAAGATGCCGGGAAGCGGCGGAATCATCGCAGTCCCGTGCGAAGAAGGAGATGCGGTGTGCTCCCTCGAGCGTGCCTTCCAAGCTGCAGCAATCGACGACCTCGACAGCAAGGGCGAGCGGCCTCCTAAGGCGACCCCAAGAAGAAGAAGCAGCTGCATCGCGCAGGACCTCAGGCCAGCGGCACCTCGTCAGGATTGACGCCCGCTCCTAGGGCGCCTCCCTCCATCGCTTAGGAAAGCGCCCGGCGTCCCTCTCGGGCACGGCTCGGGGGCTCTCTTTTGGAGGGCCTCAAACTTTGCCAACATCACGAGGGAGGCGCTTGGGCACCACTTGGAGGCGTGCTTCACGGCACGTTTCCCTCAGGAGGACGCAGGGCGAGGAGCGCCCATTGCTCAGGAGTTCATCACCAAGACCACTCAGGAACTGCAAGACGCAAGGGCCATGCGCGGCGGCCGCCGCTCACCAGGCGCAACTCCCCATCTAGGCGAGGATGCTGGGCTACGCATCCGCATTGACGTCCCAGGGCTCAAGAGGGCCGCCTCTCAGGAGCTTTCCTGGCCTTTGCGCGTGGAACGCTGAGACGGCCCACCTCACAGCTACGTTCGCATGCCTTTTGGCCTGCCGAGCATGGCGACCGCCTATCAGCGCAACCCGTGGAGCATCCTGGCGGCTCAGGAGGCCAGGCACCACGCTATGCTGACGGAGATGGAGACGGTCCTCAGGGAACCAGCAGGACCCCCAGAGCCTCCCGAGGCTCGGGGCCCGGGTGGCTCATGAGGAGCAACCCCTTCGCCGCGTACCTTCAGCTGCCCCAACTCTCCTTCATCAACAGAACCAGGTGACATTTTCCAAGTTTATTTAGCTAGGAGCGCCCCTAGGGCTGCATCATTCCCAGGCCGCGTGGGTCCATCCCTGTGGCATGTATCCCTTTTATGTGTTTAGCTTACCTCGCTGGGAGCGCCCCTCGGGCTACATCATCCCCAAGCCGCTCAGGCCTGACCCAGTGGCATGTATCTCCCTTGCATTTACTTAAGCCTGCTGCTTCCATGCTTAATCTACTTATGACTACTACTTGTTCGATCGTCACCCACCATGGGGGCTACTCACGCCGGCACGACGCTTGTGCACGGGTCTGTCCCTGCAACGTCGACAAACTTGAGCGGCTGAGCTCTGGCTCACGGCGCGCCCCGCACACGTCACCTCACCAGGCCCTCAGTGCCGTTATTCCCTTGCGGAGCAACCGGCGGCCGACCGGCAACCATGATGGCTAACTGTGTTTCTCCTTGTGCTGGCTTGCAGGAATCTCGTGAGAATGACAGCAGGCGGCACCACGAGCTCCCTCTTCTCACGTGCGATCTGCTTGCGCGTTAAAAGGGGGGATCCTGAGCATCGTGACTCAGGAGCTCCTACTGGCTCTCTAGCCCTCACCCCCTAGCCTTGACCACGGCACGCGACCTGGCATACCAGCGGCGGCTGAGCTCGCTCGAGGGCCGGGACCTGAGGACGTAGAGCATGAAGGAGAGCGCGGGGAGGAGGGGGAGGCTCGTATGGGCCTGACCTGGCTACTCTGCGGACGCCTACGCACGAACTTGGCGCATCACGAAGAATCAACCCCGACTCGTCAAGATAAGTCCCGCGTCCAGACCGGCTAATTGTTGAAGTCTGGGGGTCATGCTCGTCGCAGTCCTGTTGCGGCAACGCCGCCTCCCTTTCTTACCTTACCACGGCTGCTTGAGCGCTAAAGGGGACCCCCTGAGCATCGCGCCTCGGGAGCTCTTACTGGACCTCGGGCCGCTCACCTCCTGGCCTTGACCACGGCACGCGACCTGGCATACCAGCGACGGCTGCAGCTTGCGTGGGGACCGGGACCTGTCAGCGTAGAGCAACAACCCGTCGTGAGGTTGGAAAGGGGAGACCGAGCCTAAACAGGACATGCGTTCACAAATTTACATAATAAGGATAATATCAACAAAAGACATTACAGACCCTTTACACGCCCCCACGGGGTACTTCTTGATTCCTCGCAGGGAACAAGAGACGAGAACTTAGGAGAATACTATCTACACGCCCCCGCGGCCGATGCCATCATCAACAGTGGACCACAGGAGGCCGGCGCCAACCCCATCCAGATTAGCGACGGCGGCGGCTGGACGTTGCAGCCTTGCTCCGGGCACGGCAAGAGCTCGGGGGCACGTAGCTGTCGTCGCTTGTCTCCGGAGTCTCATAGAGCTCAGGAGAACCGCTCGACTCCCAAGAATCGCTGCTGCTGGAGGGGCCGCAGGCGGGGCGCGCATCGTCCTCGCGTAGCACTCCAGACGGCGGCCCTCCGCATCGAAGACCTTGATGGACAGTGTGGAAGCGCCGTCGTAATCAAAGTGGATCGCGATGGTGCCCTTCGCACGGCAAACCTGCGCGACCTCACCCCAGCCGCGGGTCATGAAGATCTTGCCGGGGGAGACCACTTCAACCCCTGCTCCGGTCGCCGGAGCGTCGCAATCAGCATGCTGCAACCAGAGCTCGATGGGTCCCCTTGGTGGCATCACGTCAGATAAGAACCGCGGGAAGCGGATCCAAGAGCTCGGGGGCATCACCGCCCACAGCACAAGGTCGCGCGAGGAGTCCGTGGCGTGGACTCCAGGAGCGGCGACGCGCGTTACCGCGGCACGTCGACCTTGGCCATGGCGCGCGCGCCGACGCTCGTCGCTCCTTCCTCCTGAGCCCCCGTCTTGGGCGTACAGGGGTAATGGATACCCAGGAGGAGGCCGCTCGCACCAAGGCCTCGTCACCACCTGCATCGATGCTGCGTCGCGGTGGTGAACCGACCTCTTCTTCGGCGGGAGCGGCGCCGGCCCGTCGAGGGGAGTCTTCCCTTTCTCCGCAGCAGAAAACCTCCGAATGGGCGCCATCGATGTCGGTGATGGAGCAGAGGAGGAAGAAGCAAGCAGAATGGGAAGAAATGGCGACGGGGGCTCTGCCTCCCTCCCCATTTATAGCAGGAGAAGGCCAACCGGTGCCTCCCACGATCACATGTAATGATGGTTTTCCTTGCATGTCGTAGGGACTTGTCAAGTCGGGCAGTTGCCGAGGCAGCGTGGGGAAGCGGAGATGCCCACGTCCAATCAACCGCCACGCGTCGACCAAGGCCGCAGGCTATTGGGGCCCGCGGCGCTCCGTACTTGACCTTTGGCTTCGCCCCAAAGCCAAGCCCGAGCGCGCCTTGGGCCCAGGGGCTACTGTCGGCATTCTGGGAACGGGGGTCCCTAGACTTGCCTGCCTGCAGCCCACGGTGTGGTTTTGCTAGCAGGCCCGTACGGCCCATATTCATCAACAAGGCATCCAAGACCCTCGCGAGGGGCCAAGCCTCGCGAGGCGTACGACGCAAGACCTCGTCAAGAGCGGCCTCGCCAGGCAGGCTCGCGAGGGGCGGAGAGATCAAGGCAAGGCAAACCTCGTGAGCTTCTCGTGACGTGAGCCATGACGATCGAGACCACGCGGGCGCCAGGCTGGCGCCAGCGCGCGCATCGTCCTTGTTTCCTCTTTGGTGCAAAGGAGGCAAGCGCAGGTGCCGAGTATCGAGGCATCAAGCAAAGGTTTCCATATCAGTGCAACGAGACCAAGACCTGCAGGACGGCAAGACGGAGGTCACCATGGAGCCCAAGGCGGCGTCACCACCAGAGCCTTTTGCATGCGAAGACTACTTTTGTCAGGATAAGCTGTACTAGCTGTCCCCTTTCAAATTGGCCGTTGTTGGCTCCCTTCCCGCTCTATATTTGGGGAGAGGACCAGGGCCTCTATAAGTAGGACTAGTCGCCACAGTAGAAGGCAACCCAACGAGGCCCGAGCTGACCGAATCCTCACACACACAAGTTCGCCAAGCACAAGAACACCTCAACCTCAGGAGGCTGTTCTTCCCCCTTTGTACTGTTCATCCTCAGCCCAAGAGGCAATCCACCACCACCACACTAGAGTAGGGTATTACACCACAACGGTGGCCCAAACCAGTATAAATCTTGTGTCCCTTGTGTTGTGAGTTCGTCGAGTTCGTCCGCAAGATCTTAGCAAAACTAGGACGTGGATCGGTAGGGGGAAATCTTCGTGCACACCCCAGTGTTCAAACCTTGAGGGTTTTTCCGGAACCCGTGATCCGACAAGCTTTATATCCACGTCGACCCTCGGCATGATGGTTGGAAGCAAATGCCAAGTTCATACCGAAAGATTGTTAACAACAATACCAACTTGCGGACGACAAGGTAGTACAAGTACCAATACCAAACTAACTTATAATCTTTTTCCTCCTGGCCCTAGTGTTCGTCTGGTAGAAAATCTTGCAGAGGACCAGCTCCCGCTCCTTCTCTTGCTCTAGGTCCCCGAGGTGGTACTGGTGCATCACCGAGTTGGTCCTGTGCTGGTCGAAGTTCTTGTTGGTGTGCAGCACCAGAACCTTTTTGCTGCCCGTCTGCCGGCCATTGACCACCACCGGCAAGGTATTGCCGGTCTTGTGCCACATCTCATGCATGCCACACTCCAACTGTATCTTGCGACGCGTCCACGTGCCCCTTTTGAACACCCTTGTATTGCGCTGGAATAAATGCTTGGTTAGGCCACTGAGTGTGATACTTGCAGTATTGTCGAATACATGTTTTAGTATACAAGGTTGGCATTTTCATAACATCTTTGGCATGTTGCAGTCACTTATTTCACTTTTTATTAACTGTCAAATTGTAATTGCTTCACTAGGTTTGCGTTTAAAAAGAAAAATAGAGCTATAAACAAAGGAATATGTTTGTGCAAGTAGACGGCCGATCGGTGTCTTAGCTGGAAGTTTCTCAGGATGGGTGTAGCATATGTCGTGCTCGCTGTCGATGGTTGGTATGAACAAATTGATGAGAGGGTGAGGTCTCGCGCTGTCAGCAGTCACTTTGGCCTCAAGGTGCTCGATCAGCTCCTGATCCGTGGGGTCGAACTTGACGCCAGCCGGCAGCATCGGCCAATCCTTCTTGGACTTGCATCGGTTAATTCCAGTTATATGGTACTCAATGTATGATCAATCGACTGTTTTAATGAATGATGAAAGATTTCGACAGATAAGTGGTACTCCAAATCTGAAGTCCACAATACCCGAAGATGCCACCGAGATTCTTGTGTCACCTTACGCGCAGCGTGTTGTCACGTTAATTCAATGTGTGGACATGATGAATAATTTGACCGACGTATACTAGTACTGCTACTGTACTACTTACTAGTCGTATTTAGTGTCACATTTTAACCATAGGTTTAACTAACAAAATGTCAATGCATGTCACCGAAAATTATTCCATTGGAAACTATGTTCAAATACGAATAAAACGATATAATTTTTTGTGACATGCATTAACATTTACTTAATGAAATTTATGGTCAAAATTTGACACAAATTACGAAGGGGACCAGTAAACCAGGAGGGAGGTAGTAGTACGAGTAGCGCAATATACGGTATAGAGGACTAGTACAAATTTAGAAGTAGGGTAATAATTTACAAGGCTGTGCGACAGACTTTGTAGGCTACATGAGTAATACAAAATATAATTCCCATTGGACAACACTTTCACCAACAAGTACAGTCTATTCTGCTAATATTAGCATTATTCTGATAACACTTCCGCACTGCACGCTCAACGCAAGTGCACGCCATTGTTTGAACCAAATGTGCTGCAGTACTCAAGCGTGTGAACTTCATGTCGAAAAAAATTGCACGCAGTGTTTTTTCGGTACTGTTTTTGCTCTAATTTTTTAACCATTTATCAGAACGAGGCGTGTAATATACCGTTGAAAAGCTATGGATTAGGCGCAACTTTGCCATGTTGAACACTTTTCAAGATTCCTCGCGGTTTAAGAGCAGTTTCAAAAACTTGCGGCAAACGACGAGTGGCAGCGAGCGTATTTTCGCGATTTTTTCTAAACCGCTTGTCGGAATAAGACAAATGATACGCTGTTGGAAAGATATCGTTGAGGCGCATCTTTTGCATATCTATTATTCACCGAACGACGAGTGGCAGCGAGCGTTTTTTCGCGATTTTTTCTAAACCGCTTGTCGGAATAAGACAAATGATACACCGTTGGAAAGATATCGTTGAGGTGCATCTTTTGCATATCTATTATTTTCTAATTCGTTACGGTTTAAGAGAAGTTCCAAATTTACTAAATCGCGGAATTCTATTTTTCAAAAAAATTCAAATTTTCGGTGTTGTTTTCGCTCTAGTTTTTTAACCGTTTGTCGAAACGAGGTGTGTTATATACTGTTAAAAAGCTATGAACGAGGCGCAACTTTCATATGTTGAAATGTTTTTGAGATTCCTTATGGTTTTAAGTTAATTTTGAAAATTGTCCAGCGGACGACGAGTGGCAGCGGCCGTTTTTCGCGAAAATTTTACAAACTGCAGGTCGGAATGATTCAAAGGATACGCCGTTGGAAAGATATCGATGAGGCGCAACTTTTTCATCTAGAACACTCTCTCTAATTCTTTATGGTTTAAGAGGAATTTTGAATTTACTGAAATGCGGACACTCTGTTTTTCGCGAAACCCAAATCGACGTGGGTACTTCATCCGACTGAAAACCGCACTGCATCGGACGAAAAACCGCACTGCATCGGACGGGTAAGAGAACTGCATGGTTTCTTTTATTCAAACGTAATTTTTTCAAGGACGAGAAAGTAGAGTGCACTTCACATCGGGTGTAAATGAAGCACAACACTATCAAGAAGTGAACCGCATTACTCTTTTCCGCTTTCGTAACAATTTTTTTGCACTTACGAGATGAACAACATCATACAGCCGACCGCACTGCTTCAGACTAAAAACCGCACTGCATCGGACAGGCAAGCGAGCTGCATGGTTCTTGTACTCTTTTTCTATTTTATTTTTATGAATGAATTTCCTTTTTTATGAATGAATTTCCTTTTTTATGAATGAGAGTGGACCGCAGAGATAAGGCCAAGTGAACCTCATCAAGAGAAAAAGTGAAACGCAACACGAGTCTAAGTGAAACGTTGAACCATATCATTTTTTTGTCTTTTTTAACTTTTTTTATAAATGCATCCGAGCTGCATGGTGAGAGCTAGTGAGCTTCATCTTTTTGGTCTTTATTATATTTCTTTTTTATTTACCCTATTTTTTGTTTTTTCGAATTTCAATTTGATTAACCTATTTGGAAGAGGGAGGAGGAGTGTAAACTGCATGTTGTTTATTTGAAAAGAACCAAAGCGTACTTCATGAATTGGGAAACATCTTTTCTTTTTATGAGAAGTGGACCGTGGAGTCCCTCGAAGTGCACTGCATTGTAGTTTTCTTTTTTCCAGCTATTTTGCCAAAGTGGGCAACTTTTGAAATTAACAAAGATGTCCTTCAATATGTAAACTAAAAAGTGAACGACAAAAATCAGAGCGTTGCTGTAGCCGATGCTGACAGTACGAAAGTGTACTGCTTGGGGAGTCGGCGATGGCCCGGCGAGCTTCTTTGACATGTTTTTGTATCTGTTTAACAAGTGTACCATGGAGGAGTTTTTCTTCACTTTTATAAAGCCACCTTTAACTTTTATACAAAAAAATCATTAAACACAAAAAAACACCATTTGTACTGCATGTCCACGAGCTCCAAACTGCATGCTGAACTCTGAACAGTACCATGTTTCGCAGTGATCTGCAATCAAATTAGTCCATATAATTTTTATACATAAAATCCTCATGTACAAAAAGCATCATCCGCACTGCATGTGCACATGCTCCAAACTGTATTCCTGAACACATGTCTTGTCGCGAATTTCATTCAAATGAGCCCTTGTAAATTTTATACATAAAATCCTCAAAACACAAAATGCATCATTTTTGCACTGCATGCTCATATGCTCCAAACCTCAGGACACGGGGTACCAAACTGCAGAAACCAATATTTTCGCCGGTGCCCGTTGATGAACCGCACGAGGGCGCACATTGCACCGCTCGAGGGATCCAGATGCACTGCAATGGCGCGCCCAAGGGCCTCACAGACGAACGACACGGCGATTTCAAATGACCACACACCACCAAACTCAATTGTACGCACCACCACACTGCAATGCCGTGATTTTTGTACTGCACGTGGGGAGAGAGGAGCGCACACGTCGGCTGAGCTGCAAGCTCATGGAGCGAACGGCACGCGAGGGGCTGCTTACGTCTCACTAGCAGGTGCCTCAGATGAGCACACGTCGGACCTCGAAGTCACCGTGGCCGTGGTTGCCGAGGCGGGATGAGGCAGATATGTGACGGGGGGCGCGCTGGGGTGCTCTGGAGGCAACCCAACTGCATCTTCGGAAACTGCAGCCGCGGGTCTGCACCCACCCATGAAACTGAACGGATGCACGCCGGGGGTTCCGGCCCCGCGCTCGTCCACTGCAAGAACACGAGCGCACTGCATGAACACACTCGCCCGCACTACGCAGAACGTGCCCACCGAACCACTCGACGGAGGGGAAGAACAAGAGCGGAAGTCAGATGGCTTGCTGGTGGTGTCCAAGAGGAGAGGCACGACTAGGCGCCCGGGAGGGGGGGGGGCGCTCCCACAAAAGATGTCACCGTCGACGAACAAAATACTCGGGATGCGGATTGGAAGCTTGTGGCGGTGTTAGCCGGCGTCCTCCGCCATGGATCTCGCCGGTGGGACACTGGGCTGGGGAGCAACACTCCCTCCTCCCTCTATCCACCCCGCGCCCACCATATGGACGGTGGCGGTGGCGGGTCACAGCTCTCGGGTGGCGGCCATGGCATGGATCCGGTGCTAATCGGGTCGCCGGATGAGGAGGAAGGTGGTGGAGGTAGGTGGGAGCTCGCGCGGAGGAAGCGAGGCCGGATCCAGGCCCTCGCGGCTCCGGGGCTCGGCCGCCGGAGATAGTTGGCTGGGCGTGGACAACGGCCCTGTGCGGCAGCGGCGGCGGGCGGGATAGGAAGGCGGGTCTGGGGAGGATGGTGGGGCGGAGGAGGGGGAGGGGCGGGAGGGTGGTGGTGGTGGGGTGGGGCGCCGCGGTTGTCGGGTCCGCCCCGTGGTAACCGGCTCTCCGGAGGGGTTGTGGGCGGCGATGCTTGGGGGTAGGTGGTGATGGTGTGGGGCGCCGATGGGGCAGGGGAGGGAGGTTATGGAGCTCGGGGGGAGTGGTGGGTCGTGGGAGGAGGGGTGAGTTTTGTTTGCTTTTGGTTCGGGGCGTGGGAGGAGGGGTGAGTTTTGTTTGGTTTTGGTTCGGGGTGTTAGCGGAATAAGCCCCGGTGTTAGCAGAATAAGGTCTTAAGAGGGTGTTATCATAATAGAGGGTGTTATCATAATATATATATATATATATATATATATATATATATATATATATATATATATATGGCTTCTGCACAGCATCTCCATCATCATTATCAGTACATCCTACGGAGGTGAGTTAGGATGCACTTGATCCCAGAAAGGTATCTATCCTTCTAACCATAGGAGTGCTTCAAACTAACAACAGTACATAATATCCAACAAAAGAGGGTCATGCTATAGCAGCATGACACATGGCTCAATCTAGATATCAGTACGAATCAAGTTGTGCATATTTGCTGTTGGCATGAACCACATCACCGCATGTCGGGTTTGCAAAAGCCATCCATCGCATGGATGCTTGATGCCTTTCACACACTAAAGATTATCTGGCAACAAGCTGTGTCGACGAATCTCTGGATATGGTGATTCATGAAACCCATGGTATGATGTGTAAACACAGTTCCCCCTGGCGAATGGAAGTTGCATAGCACGATAATCATCATCGGTGATATGATCGATGATTGGTTGGATGATCGGATAATTGAGCTCGAGGAATATGGAGTGGTTGCCGAGGCTGTAAACCCGCCTCCAGTTGAATACGCCTGGCCCAACAGAGCTGGGATCTTTCTCGAACACGAAGCAGCCATAGCCATCAATGTCATGAACGCCCTAGGCATTGTACTGCATGTGGTTTGATGAAATGGTTTGGTCAATTTGGTACGTGCAAATGGGCATCAAATGACCGCCGTCAGCTGAACGAGCGATAAACCACCACACATCGGCTGGTATGATTCCAGGTCCTGGAATCATGAAGGCCAGCACATTTGCATTTGCTGCAACAATTCAAATTGGAGACCAAAAGGACAAAAATAAACAATCATGTTCAGAGTATGTGTGGAATTAAGATTATTATAACAGTGACACATATCATAGACAGAGAATTGCAATGCCGTGGTCATAATCATACCCCAAGTTAAAAAAAATAAGCCAATGGCTTTCATATTCTAGCAATATATCATGGTTCAAACATCATATAACAATGAGAGGAAAACAGATATGACAGGGCCTACTCATATTCTACCATAGCACTTACTACAGTTATCATATCAACTCTAAGCAATAACATGCGTTGTTATAAAAATCCTGGAAATGATAGTAACATATAGCAATCATGAGGTTACACTCATAATATCTATTCTAACAATCATTAGATGCCAATTGTTCTCATATCAACTCTAACAATAACATGTGTGGTCATAAAAATCTAGGAGATGAGAGGAACATATAGCAATTATGTGGTTATAGACATACTATATATTCTAAATTTGTAATAATGAACAGGTAGTCGTATTCTTAAGGTAAAGATGAGATTAGATAGAACAATTACACGACGATAGATTCCACCAGTATAGGCAGCCAATCTGTGCGTCGACCGCATAAACGATGCCATCGTACACTATAGCATCAGACAGAAATGTTGGGTGAAGAGGATCGACGATGCGCCATAACCATGTATGGTGACCGGATTCCAGATAGACTAATCCCATGTTGAACACGACAATGAGCTTGTAATCCATGTAGTCTTGTGATGGTGTGGGCACATCGCAGATTACAACCTTCAGCAAACAGAGGTCAAGCCAAAAGCTCGATGCGTCTTGTGCGTAGTAGGCAGGAGTGTCCGGTGGGCCGCGAGGCTCGATGGCGGTGGTATCCAATGATGGAAGGGTGATCTCTCGCTGGGTGTAGATATCCACGACACGCCATGGACTACCGGGTTGGTGGATGAGGACGATCCAGTTGGCCTTCATGCCTGCCCAGTAGTGGCCGCACATGAAGGACAGGTGGACGGGTAGTGGTAGCATGTCGAGGGGCACTGCTACCTCTTGAGCACTGCGTTGGTTTTCCCTTGAAGAGGAAAAGGTGATGCAGTAAAGCAGCGTAAGTATTTCCCTCAGTTTTTGAGAACCAAGGTATCAATCCAGTAGGAGGCCACGCACGAGTCCCTCGCACCTACACAAACAAATAAATCCTCGCAACCAACGCGATAAGGGGTTGTCAATCCCTACACGGTCACTTACGAGAGTGAGATCTGATAGATATGATAAGATAATATTTTTGGTATTTTTATGATAAAGATGCAAAGTAAAATAGAAAGCAATAAAAATAACTAAGTGTTGGAAGATTAATATGATGGAAAATAGACCCGGGGGCCATAGGTTTCACTAGTGGCTTCTCTCAAGAGCATAAGTATTACGGTGGGTGAACAAATTACTGTTGAGTAATTGACAGAATTGAGCATAGTTATGAGAATATCTAGGTATGATCATGTATATAGGCATCACGTCCGAGACAAGTAGACCGACTCCTGCCTGCATCTACTACTATTACTCCACGCATCGACCGCTATCCAGCATGCATCTAGAGTATTAAGTTCATAAAACAGAGTAACGCTTTAAGCAATATGACATGATGTAGAGGGATAAACTCATGCAATATGATATAAACCCCATCTTGTTATCCTCGATGGCAACAATACAATACGTGCCTTCCTGCCCTTACTGTCACTGGGAAAGGACACCGCAAGATTGAACCCAAAGCTAAGCACTTCTCCCATTGCAAGAAAGATCAATCTAGTAGGCCAAACCAAACCGATAATTCGAAGAGACTTGCAAAGATAACCAATCATACATAAAAGAATTCAGAGAAGATTCAAATATTGTTCATAGATAAACTTAATCATAAACCCAAAATTCATCGGTCTCAACAAACACACCACAAAAGAAGATTACATCGAATAGATCTCCACGAGAGAGGGGGAGAACATTGTATTGAGATCCAAAAAGAGAGAAAAAGCCATCTAGCTAATAACTATGGACCCGAAGGTCTGAGGTAAACTACTCACACATCATCGGAGAGGCTATGGTGTTGATGTAGAAGCCCTCCATGATCGATGCCCCCTCCGGCGGAGCTTCGAAACAGGCCCCAAGATGGGATCTCACGGGTACAGAAGGTTGTGGCGGTGGAATTAGTTTTTGGCTCCGTATCTGGTAGTTTGGGGGTACGTAGGTATATATCGGAGGAAGAAGTACGTCGGTGGAGCAACATGGGCCCCACGTGGGTGGAGGGCGCGCCCAGGGGGGTAGGCGCGCCCCCTACCTCGTGCCCTCCTAGTTGCTTTCTTGACGTAGGGTCCAAGTCCTCTGGATCACGTTCGTTCCGAAAATCACGTTCCCGAAGGTTTCATTCCGTTTGGACTCCGTTTGATATTCTTTTTCTGCGAAACCCTAAAATAGGCAAAAAACAACAATTCTGGGCTGGGCCTCCGGTTAATAGGTTAGTCCCAAAAATAATATAAAAGTGTATAATAAAACCCAATAATGTCCAAAACAGAATATAATATAGCATGGAGCAATCAAAAATTATAAATACGTTGGAGATGTATCAAGCATCCACAAGCTTAATTCCTGCTCGTCCTCGAGTAGGTAAATGATAAAAACAGAATTTTTGATGTGGAATGCTACTTGGCATAATCTCAATGTAATTCTTCTTAATTGTGGTATGAATATTCAGATCCGAAAGATTCAAGACAAAAGTTTAATATTGACATAAAAATAATAATACTTCAAGCATACTAACTAAGCAATTATGTCTTCTCAGAATAACATGGCCAAAGAAAGTTATCCCTACTAAATCATATAGTCTGGCTATGCTCTATGTTCACCACATAAAGTATTTAAATCATGCACAACCCCGATGGTAGGCCAAGCAATTGTTTCATACTTTTGGTGTTCTCAAACTTTTTCGATCTTCACGCAATACATGAGCGTGAGCCATGGATATAGCACTATAGGTGGAATAGAATGGTGGTTGTGGAGAAGACAAAAAGGGAGAAGGTAGACTCACATCAACTAGGCGTATCAACAGGCTATGGAGATGCCCATTAATAGATATCAATGTGAGTGAGTAGGGATTGCCATGCAACGGATGTACTAGAGCTATAAGTATATGAAAGCTCAACAAAAGAAACTAAGTGGGTGTGCATCCAACTCGCTTGCTCACGAAGACCTATGGCATTTTGAGGAAGCCCATCATTGGAATATACAAGCCAAGTTCTATAATGAAAAATTCCCACTAGTATATGAAAGCGATATCATAGGAGACTCTCTATCATGAAGATCATGGTGCTACTTTGAAGCACAAGTGTGGTAAAAGGATAGTAACATTGTCCCTTCTCTCTTTTCTCTCATTTTTTTATTTGGGCCTTTTTTTAATGGCCTCTTTTTTTCTTTTTTTTCTTTTTCGTCCGGAGTCTCATCCCGACTTGTGGGGGAATCATAGTCTCCATCATCCTTTCCTCACTTGGGACAATGCTCTAAAATTGATGATCATCACACTTTTGTTTACTTACAACTCAACAATTACAACTCAATACGTAGAACAAAATATGACTCTATATGAATGCCTCCGGCGGTGTACCGGGATATGCAATGAATCAAGAGTGACATGTATGAAAGAAGGGATAATTAGATTTATGCCCCTAGTTGTGTCCCACTCATCTGTTTTACCCCTAATTCCCAAAAGTCACCGGTTCTGTCCAAGTCACTTTGCTCCTCTTATGCTTTTGCCCTTTGACCGTTTGACCGTCAATTTGAAAACTTCATAACTTATTCATACTAAATCAGAAAAATGCAAATAAGATACCAAAATGTTCAGAAAAACATCACCTGTATGTCAGTGTCATTTACATTCATGAAAAAGTGTTGGAAAGTGCACATCCGAGTTTTAGCTCTTTTGATACCACCATGAATAGTAAACTCTGAAAAAATTCAAAAAAATTCAAAAAAAATATGGTGGCAAAGAACGACAAATGTTCTAAGTGATTGCCAAGTTTCATTAGGGAACGACATTCGTGGAAGTCGTGGCAAAAAAATAATCTATTTTGGAGTGCTGATTGGTTTTTTTGCCGCGGCACCCACGAATGTTATTCCTTGATGAAACTTGGCAGGCACTTAAAACATTTGTCATTCTTTGCCACCAATATTTTTTTGAACTTTTTTAGATTTTACTATTCATGGTGGTAGCATAAGAGCTAAAACTCGGATGAGCACTTTCCAACACTTTTTTCATGAATGCAAATGACACTGACATATAGGTGATGTTTTTCTGAACATTTTGGTATCTTATTTGCATTTTTCTGATTTAGTATGAATTAGTTATGAAGTTTTCAGACTGACGGTCAAACGGTCAAAGGGCAAAAGCATAAGAGGAGCAAAGTGACTTGGACAGAACCGGTGACTTTTGGGAATTAGGGGTAAAACAGACGAGTGGGACACAACTAGGGGCATAAATCTAATTATCCCATGAAAGAATTATGAACGGTGGCCTTGCCACAAATACAATGTCAACTACATGATCATGCGAAGCAATATGAAAATGATGGAGCGTGTCATAGTAAACGAAACGATGGTAAGTTGCATGGCAATATATCTCGGAATGGCTATGGAAATGCCATGATAGGTAGATATGGTGGCTGTTTTGAGGAAGGTATATGGTGGGTGTATGATACCGGCGAAAAGTGCGCGGTATTAGAGAGGCTAGCAATGGTGGAAGGAGGAAAAGTGTGTATAATCCATGGACTCAACATTAGTCATAAAGAACTCATATACTTATTGCAAAAATCTACAAGTTATCAAAGCAAAGTATTACGCGCATGCTCCTAGGGGGATAGATTGGTAGGAAAAGACCATCGCTCGTCCCCGACCGCCACTCATAAGGAAGACAATCAATAAATAAATCATGCTCCGACCTCATCACATAATGGTTCACCATACGTGCATGCTACGGGAATCACAAACTTTAACACAAGTATTTCTCAAATTCACAACTACCCAACTAGCATGACTCTAATATTACTACCTCCATATCTCAAAACAATCATCAAGCATCAAACTTCTCCTAGTATTCAACACACTCATAAGAAAGTTTTTATTATTCTTGACTACCTAGCATATTAGGATTATTTAAGCAAATTACCATGCTGTTTAAGACTCTCAAAATAATCTAAGTGAAGAATGAGAGAACAATAGTTTCTATAAAACAAAACCACCACCGTGCTCTAAAAGATATAAGTGAAGCACTAGAGCAAAAACTATATAGCTCAAAAGATATAAGTGAAACACACAGATTATTCTAATAAATTCCGAATCATGTGTGTCTCTCTCAAAAGGTGTAAAGCAAAGATGATTGTGGCAAACTAACAAATAAAGACTCAAATAATACAAGACGCTCCAAGCAAAACACATATCATGTGGTGAATAAAAATATAGCTCCAAGTAAAGTTACCGATGGAAGTAGACGAAAGAGGGGATGCCTTCCGGGGCATCCCCAAGCTTTGGATTTTTGGTGTCCTTAGATTATCTTGGGGTGCCATGGGCGTACCCAAGCTTAGGCTCTTGCCATTCCTTGTTCCATAATCCATCAAACCGTTCACCCAAAACTTGAAAACTTCACAACACAAAACTCAGCAGAAAATCTCATGAGCTCCGTTAGCGAAAGAAAACAAAAGACCACTTCAAGGTACTGTAATGAACTCATTCTTTATTTATATTGGTGTTAAACCTACTGTATTCCAACTTCTCTATGGTTTATAAACTATTTTACTAGCCATAGATTCATCAAAATAAACAAACAACACACGAAAAACAGAATCTATCAAAAACAGAACAGTCTGTAGTAATTTGTAACTAACGCAAACTTCTGGAAATCTAAAAATTCAGCCAAAATAGGACGACCTAGAAAATTTGTTTATTGATCAGCAGAAATTAGAATCAATATTTTATCACGTTCTGATAATTTTTAACAATTGTTTTCGTGAACAGAAAGTTTCTGGAATTTACAGGGTTTAACTTGGCACAAACAATAATTAAAACATAAAAAGACATCTAACCAGAGGCTAGATCAAATATTTATTCCTAAACAGAAGCAAAAAGCAAAAAAACTAAAAATAAAATTGGGTTGCCTCCCAACAAGCGCTATCGTTTAACGCCCCTAGCTAGGCATAATAGCAAGGATAGATCTAGGTATTGCCATCTTTGGTAGGAAATCCATAGGTGGCTCTCATAATAGATTCATAAGGTAATATTATTTTCTTTCTAGGGAAGTGTTCCATGCCTTTCCTTAACGGAAATTGGAATCTAATATTCCCTTCCTTCATATCAATAATTGCACCAATCGTTCTAAGGAAAGGTCTACCAAGAATAATAGGACATGAAGGATTGCAATCTATATCAAGAACAATAAAATCTACGTGCACATAATTCCTATTTGCAACAATAAGAACATCATTAATTCTTCCCATAGGTTTCTTAATAATGGAATCCGCAAGGTGCAAGTTTAGAGAGCAATCATCAAATTCACGGAAACCTAGTAAATCGCATAAAGTTTTTGGAATCGTGGAAACACTAGCACCCAAATCACACAAAGCATAGCATTCATGATCTTTAATTTTAATTCTAATAGTAGGTTCCCATTCATCATAAAGTTTTCTAGGTATAGAAACTTCCAACTCAAGTTTTTCTTCATAAGATTGCATCAAAGTATCAACGATATGTTTGGTAAAGGCTTTATTTTGACTATAAGCATGAGGAGAATTTAGCACGGATTGCAACAAGGAAATACAATCTATTAAAGAACAATTATCATAATTAAATTCCTTGAAATCCAAAATAGTGGGTTGATTAATATCTAGAGTTTTGACCTCTTCAATCCCACTTTTATCAATTTTAGCATCAAGATCTAAAAACTCTGAATGTCCGGAACGCCTTCTAGGTAAAGGTGGATCATATTCGGTCCCTTCATTATCAAGATTCATATTGCAAAACAAAGATTTAATAGGGGAAACATCAATAACTTTTAGATCTTCATCTTTATTTCCATAGAAATTTGAAGAACACGCTTTCATAAAGCACTCTTTCTTAGCACGCATCCTAGTGGTTCTTTCTTTGCACTCATCAATGGAAATTCTCATGGCTTTGAGAGACTCATTGATATCATGCTTAGGAGGAATAGATCTAAGTTTTAAAGAATCAACATCAAGAGAAATTCTATCAATGTTCCTAGCCAATTCATCAACTTTAAGCAATTTTTCTTCAAGCAAAGCATTGAAATTCTTTTGCGAATTCATAAATTACTTAACACTAGTCTCAAGTTCAGAGGGCATCTTATTAAAATTTCCATAAGAATTGTTGTAGGAATTACCATAATTATTAGAGGAATTACTAGGATAAGGCCTTGGATTAAAGTTTCTTCTATACGCGTTGTTGCCAAAATTATTCCTACCAACAAAATTCACATCCATAGATTAATTATTATTCTCAATCAAAGTAGACAAAGGCATATCATTAGGATCAGAAGAAACACTCTTAGTAGCAAATAATTTCATAAGTTCATCCATCTTTCCACTCAAAACATTAATTTCTTCTATCGCATGCACTTTTTTATTAGTAGATCTTTCAGTGTGCCATTGAGAATAATTAACCATAATATTATCTAGGAGTTTAGTAGCTTCTCCCAAAGTGATTTCCATAAAAGTGCCTCCCGCGGCCAAATCTAAAAGATTTCTAGAAGCAAAATTCAATCCGGCATAAATTTTTTGTATAATCATCCACAAATTCAAACCATGCGTAGGGCAATTACGTATCATTAATTTCATCCTCTTCCAAGCTTGTGCAACATGTTCATGATCAAGTTGTTTAAAATTAATAATATCGTTTCTAAGAGAGATGATCTTAGCGGGAGGAAAATACTTAGAGATAAAAGCATCTTTGCACTTATTCCATGAATCAATACTATTTTTAGGCAAAGACGAAAACCAAGCTTTAGCACGATCTCTAAGCGAAAAAGGAAATAGCTTCAATTTAACAATATCATTGTCTACATCTTTCTTATTTTGCATATCACACAAATCAATGAAGCTATTTAGATGGGTAGCGGCATCTTCACTAGGAAGGCCGGCGAATTGATCGTTCATGACAAGATTCAACAAAGCGGTATTAATTTCACAAGATTCAGTATCGGTAAGAGGAGAAATCGGAGTGCTAAGGAAATGATTGTTGTTGGTATTGGTAAAGTCACATAATTTGGTATTATCTTGAGCCATCGTGACAAGCAAGCAATCCAACACACGAGCAAACAAGAAGCAAGCAAAAAAGAGGCGAACGGAAAAGAGATGGCGAATAAAACGGCAAGGGTGAAGTGGGGGAGAGGAAAACGAGAGGCAAATGGCAAATAATGTAATGCGGGAGATAAGGGTTTGTGATGGGTACTTGGTATGTTGACTTTTGCGTAGACTCCCCGGCAACGGCGCCAGAAATCCTTCTTGCTACCTCTTGAGCACTGCGTTGGTTTTCCCTTGAAGAGGAAATGGTGATGCAGTAAAGTAGCGTAAGTATTTCCCTCAGTTTTTGAGAACCAAGGTATCAATCCAGTAGGAGGCCACGCACGAGTCCCTCGCACCTACACAAACAAATAAATCCTCGCAACCAACGCGATAAGGGGTTGTCAATCCCTACACGGTCACTTACGAGAGTGAGATCTGGTAGATATGATAAGATAATATTTTTGGTATTTTTATGATAAAGATGCAAAGTAAAATATAAAGCAATAAAAATAACTAAGTGTTGGAAGATTAATATGATGGAAAATAGACTCGGGGGCCATAGGTTTCACTAGTGGCTTCTCTCAAGAGCATAAGTATTACGGTGGGTGAACAAATTACTGTTGAGCAATTGACAGAATTGAGCATAGTTATGAGAATATCTAGGTATGATCATTTATATAGGCATCACGTCCGAGACAAGTAGACCGACTCCTGCCTGCATCTACTACTATTACTCCACACATCGACCGCTATCCAGCATGCATCTAGAGTATTAAGTTCGTAAGAACAGAGTAACGCTTTAAGCAAGATGACATGATGTAGAGGGATAAACTCATGCAATATGATATAAACCCCATCTTGTTATCCTCGATGGCAACAATACAATACATGCCTTGCTGCCCCTACTGTCACTGGGAAAGGACACCGCAAGATTGAACCCAAAGCTAAGCACTTCTCCCATTGCAAGAAAGATCAATCTAGTAGGCCAAACCAAACTGATAATTCGAAGAGACTTGCAAAGATAACCAATCATACATAAAAGAATTCAGAGAAGATTCAAATATTGTTCATAGATAAACTTGACCATAAACCCACAATTCATCGATCTCAACAAACACACCGCAAAAGAAGATTACATCGAATAGATCTCCACGAGAGAGGGGGAGAGCATTGTATTGAGATCCAAAAAGAGAGAAAAAGCCATCTAGCTAATAACTATGGACCCGAAGGTCTGAGGTAAACTACTCACACATCATCGGAGAGGCTATGGTGTTGATGTAGAAGCCCTCCAGGATCGATGCCCCCTCCGGCGGAGCTCCGGAACAGGCCCCAAGATGGGATCTCACGGGTACAGAAGGTTGCTGCAGTGGAATTAGGTTTTTGGCTCCGTATCTGGTAGTTTGGGGGTACGTAGGTATATATAGGAGGAAGAAGTACGTCGGTGGAGCAACGTGGGCCCCATGAGGGTGGAGGGCGCGCCCAGGGGGTAGGCTCGCCCCCCTACCTCGTGCCCTCCTGGTTGCTTTCTTGAGGTAGGGTCCAAGTCCTCTGGATCACGTTCGTTCCGAAAATCACGTTCCCGAAGGTTTCATTCCGTTTGGACTCCGCTTGATATTCTTTTTCTGCGAAACTCTGAAATAGGCAAAAAAACAGCAATTCTGGGCTGGGCCTCCGGTTAATAGGTTAGTCCCAAAAATAATATAAAAGTGTATAATAAAGCCCAATAATGTCCAAAATAGAATATAATATAGCATGGAGCAATAAAAAATTATAGATACGTTGGAGACGTATCAGGCACCACGGCAACCTCCGTAGGATCGTCAAGTCGGTGTCTGGGCCACCTGCGAGGATCGGGAATCAGCAAGCAGGGTGTCTTGAAAAGAGCCGGCCGGTTGTAGACGAGTAGACCGTACAAAGACACAGAGCATGCGGCCAGACGGACGGTGCTGAGCAAGTCCATACGATTACAGATCTGCTCCAAGAGAACATCGGGGAGGGAATTCCAATCGCGGCTCTACATGTCAGTCGGTTCTGCCATAGGGTTTTTAGGGCGCTGAGTGACTGGGGTTTTCGGTGCCTGCGAGCCAGCGGGGAAGTTGATTCGGGCGGGCGAGCGAAGAAGATGGTGTGTGTGGCCGAGCAGTGAGCGGGGGGATATGGTACGCACGAGCTACCAAGGAAGATGCCGCGGGCGGCGAGCAGTGAGCGGGGGGAAATGGTGTGCGGCCGACGATGGGGAAGAGAGGAGGAAGAAGAAGAGAGGAGGAAGAAGAGTGAAAGACGGGGAAGAAAGTGCATTAAATCTCAATTCTACTAGTACTACTACCAGGATATACCTTCCTTCGGAGTGTAAATAGTTACGCCGATGACACGTGGGTCTACCTCAAGAGTGCCCATATGTTAGTTAATGGAGGAGAGAGGCGCGTAGTCGTATTTGCGGAAGCGTGCTCCACTGGCAAACATGATGGCAGTACCGGGTAAGGCTGATTTAGTAACACCAACACGCTGGTTCAGCTTATTAATCAAGTGTCCCATCTACTGCAACGTGTATTGTCACTTCACTGTGAAGACTAGTTGAATAGTTCTCTCTGACCGAGATGGGGAATAATGGATCGCGAAGACTTCCTATCTATAGTATCCCTATGCCTGTACGCTCCGCCTTGTACAGGTGCTAAGGCTACCATGTAGGCAAAAAGTCTGATGTGGCAAGGTAATTAAGAGGAGAGATAAGTGTGGTGACCCCAGTACTAAGCGCGAGAACCTAGACAAAAGACTTAAATGGAACAATCCCACCAATGCATGAAGAACTTTAGTTACAAAATCATTAAATAAAGGATGCTTAGCACCAACAAGTTAAGCACCTGTACATGTAATCATTGGGAGCTTTAGTTGCTAAAGTTTTTAATGTGCTTAGCACCCCATGTAAGCATCGATGCATCCTGTCCAACAAGATGAAACATTGGCCAAGGCACCCAGCGCCAATAATGTAGGAGTACTAGTACTACCTCCTTTCCGGTTTATAGGGCTCAATTCAAAAATCTCATCAACCAAGGTAGATGATGAGTGGTGGAATAATTATTGTAGTTTGCAAAAACACTCAATTAATGCACTCATTTTCCTCAAAAAATTATGTTTACCAATGCATTAATTTTGTGTCAAACTTTGACCATCACTCCCTCCATCCAGGTGAGTCATCTTTGGTTGTGCACCGTGACCAAGGAGGGAAAAACAAGAGAACTTAATGTTTATTTGCTACTCCCTCCGTTCCTAAATATTGTCTTTTTAGACATTCAAATGGAATACAACATACGGATGTATGTAGACATATTTTAGAGTGTAGATTCACTCATTTTGCTCCGTACATAGTCACTTGTTGAAATCTCTAGAGAGATAAATACTCCGTGAGAACAGAAGGAGGCTTTTACTCCATATTTGGGAACAGAGGGAGTATCACAATATGGAGGAAACAGAGGAAGCTTGAAATATGAACATGTCAATGGGAGGGAGTAAAAGCCTCATGCATGCATGCATGCATGCATGCAACATGCAACACTCACACGTACACATGGACGCCCGCAACACTCATGCACCCATGCCGCACACAGCACGCGACGCAACACACACGCTCACACTCAAGTGCTCAACCTACTCCCTACGTCCGTGAAACACTGTACATTTAGAGATTTACACATTGACCAGGGCATAATTAACGCCCAAAAGTAGCAGATTTATGTGTGCATGCGAGCATTGAGAGAAGAAGATTAAATGAAGGTTGTTGCATGCTGTAATTAAGGATAGACATGTAGCCTATAAGCTAGAGCACAAGTTGGTGCATTAGTCAATCAATATCGATTTTAGATTAAAGGCTAAATGCATTGGAATTGTAGATGTACACTCTTTGTTTTTTAGCCGATGTACACTCTTTGTTGGAAGACCGAGGGAGTACACGTGCATGCACTCACATACACAGCCAGGGTGGTTCACGCACAAGGGTTGGACTCCTATCGCGCCTACGTAAAGTTTTGTTCAACTGATTTATTTGCTCTGCCAACTAACAGGTGGGACCCAGAAACCAGGTGACAATTTAACCAGTCAACAAAGTGCCACGTCGACTATGTGGCCGATCAGTAGGGTGCAATACGGTGCTCTACGATGAGCTAGTGATCGTATAATCACCGCAAAACTATATATAGTGACCGTAAAGAGCGTATTGTTACATACGTTGACCGCCAGTGTATTTTTCTCGTTTCAAATTAAGCCATATTTAACCGGAAAGGACTAGTACTTGTACTGCTTTGATGTGTCCCGTCAACTCGCCGAACAAGGAGAAGCTTGCTTACTACGCCTCTCCCTCGCGCACACGCGCGGTGACTCGCAGGACGAGGATAGGGTTTTGACTACAGCGCCCTCTCCCTCTCCCTCTCGCCCTCGCCCTCGCGGTGGTCGTGCAGCTGTTCAATCGGTGTCATATTGCCAGAAGCATATTGTACTGTAGTATCATCATTGGTGGACCTTCCGAAGAGTCGAAGAGCCAAGTGCAAGGTTCACACGAGTATGAATTGTTGAACCTTCGGAAGAGGCAAAGAGCCAAGCGCAAGGTTTTATAGGAGTTGTCGTCCTAGTAGGAGTATTAAAACTATAGCGAACGATGCTACTGTATGATGCCGCCACGTCACCTATATCCAAAGCTGTGCCACCTTTTTTTCTCAATGAGCGTGTTGGATCCCGTGCAACAACCACACAAGTTGCACGTACACATAACACATTTACTAGTAATAAATTCTAGAGGACAAATGCCAATATGCCACACATTCATTAGATAAATGTGTGCACGAGTAGTCTACATATATTCACAGCGCTACCGTTCACAAGTTACCATACCCCACTTACACGTTATAGATGGGCTACATGTCCTCCTCCAGGTTCCAGTCCCAGGTGTTCTTCATGGATGGCACGATCCTTAGCGGTGGGAAACGGGAATCATTGTCACAACTTTCTAGTCCGGTTCCACACGATGGAGACTCATCCAAGCTGAAGCGGCATAAATCAGGGATAGCGTGTCCCAGCATGTCGATCATCCAGCGGTGCGCACTAAAGACACAACCATGCTTCGTGAACGGCAGGCCTTCGGTGTCGTGCACGGAAGGTGGCATCCGCTTCACAATGGGGTAGCTGTCCCCAATGAAAAGCGAGTACTCTCCAAGAGTGTTCCTCGGCACCCACGTAGCATCACGGGGGTCGAACTCGGCGCCGTTCATCTGGTACACGCGGCATCTCAGATCTGGACACATGGTGACGTACACAGTCAAGGTCCATGCATAATAATATTGCGCTCAAATATGGCGGTCAGTAATACTGTGCAGCATATAGTACTACTCCGGTATAGAGGAAGTAAAATAGCCGGCTTATTATATATAGCCACTCTTGGCTACATGGATGAGATAGTAAGACATGGAAAAACAAAAAATGGTGGCAGCTAGTGGGTTCAAGTCTTCAAGGGCCTAGCTAGCTATACGCGTCCTCCAAGGTAAAAAGTACTCCTACTAGTAAGTAGTACAACAACGAAAGAGAAGGCGAGAGGGTTAAAAAATATAATACTAAATGGAATACCTGGGTAGATGGCGACGGTCCGATTGTGGTAGATTGTGGTACCATGGGTAACGACTGCTAAGATAGTTGATCCCAATATGCCAAAGTCAGCTACAAGGTTCCAGGTTAGACCGAATCGCGGATGCAAATGCACATCCAGGATCAACGATCTTATTTTGATCAGGGGATGACTGGTCCCTGCAAAATTGTGGAGTACCATTAGGGATGCAAATGATGGTTTGTGCATTCCATTTGTAATCTCCCGTACCGTAGGATGGCAACCAGATGAAACAAGTCCCTTGGCTTGTCACCACGAAGATGCGGCCTAGATGGTGCACGACGTCTTCAAACGTCTAGGGGTACAAATCTGCCGCGGCCAACATGCGCTAGCCTCTGCCGTTACTGCCTCTTGCATTCATGGCAATCCTTATGTCGAACACCGCGATGAGACAGTAATCATCGTAGCCGCGTCGCTTTGTCAGTGGGTCCGCAATTGCTATCTTCTTCAATCTCATGTAGGCATCATCATACGTATTCAAGCCCAGCCAGTCCGGAAGGCCGATCCTAATGGTTGAGAAGGGGTCTACGGGAACGGCCGCACTGCTGTGGATGTTGTGCAAAATGATGGTGGTATCCGGCCGGAGGTATGCAAGCTAATCTTCATTGGCGCCGACCCAGACCTATATATAAGACGGTGGGCAGCGGAGAAATTACGGGATGGAAATGGAATAGCTAAGTACTACATGATCAAACTCCATGACTGACCTGCTCATCGGACAAAATCCGACTACCTCTCAACATCGGCAACTCTAGCGGAGTCAACGCGCAACCATGGCCAGGGACCGGTGGACTGTTCGAAGGATTGTCCCATAGAAGAACCTTCTCCTCGAGGACGCATGGAAGACCAACAAGCATGGCCTTTTCCCAAGCCTGTTTAAGCACCGTCTTGAAAAAGTTGGTGCAGGAAGCACCGAGTCTTGCGGCGGTGAGGACGTCGGAGCGGCGTGCGATTTCTCCCAGAGGATCATCGTCCAAGGTCTCCCAGCCCCGACGAGGAGGAGAACCGCCTGGCGAATCCATGGGAGCAGCGACGAACTGCCTTCTCTTCGGGGGGAGGGGAACTGGCGAGGAGGAGATAAGAGCGTAGTAACCGCAGGGCCTCGTCCCTTCCAACTGTAGCTCCTCGATCGTTCCTTAGCGAAGGGGTGAGGCTATTATTTACTACGTACTCGTACTGTAGCAGTACTAGTACTACTTTCTCAACTAGTTGTGCGATGTATTGTGCTTCTAGTATAGTGCACCAGTTTTGAACTCTTAATCTCAGGGCCAAGGAGCTACAGTTGGAAGTGGAGGGTAGTACTGTTCTCTAGAACCATCGCAGTACTATCAATGTAGGGAAAGTACACCTGCGTAGTGGGTACTCTCGGTACTCTATTCAAGTGCATAGCTGGCCTACTCAGCCGCTCCTCTCACGCACACACTAGCAGCCTGTTTATCAGCGACGGTTACTGCGGGGGCAGAACACTTGAGTTATTTGATAGAGCGAGACTAGGCTTTTCGCTTCCATTTGTGGAGGTGTAATGGATCTCGTCGAACTTTGTTAGTAGTTCCTTCTTTATGAATGAGATGAGACAAAGCTTTTGCCTCCGTTTAAAAAAAATCATGTCAAGAGGAATTTCTTTTATAGAGCCGATAATGGAGTGAAGTCCATGCGTGCAACGCCACAAGCTACAGATTACTACTAGAGTACTAGCACTTTACGTACAGAGCCATATTGCACAGTTCCCAATGCCGCGCCAGGCTTTTCTGGCTCCTCGGGCTTAATTGGGAGGCGCTAGTTTAAATATGCCACTAGCTGACGAGGAAGCTGCAAGCGAGGTGTGGCTAGGGCGAGCACGCGAGCCACGAGATGATGGGAAGGAAAACCCGTTCACGTGGCTGGGCTATCCAGTGCACCCAGATTGTGGTGCAACACGTCCATTCGACTTCAAAACTCAAACTACCCGTGTACAATATTGGCTCGCAGCGAAGTTACTATTTAAAAAAAAGGCCGCCGTGCGTTCGGCCGGGATCGAACCCACAAAATGAGGTATACACTCCCGCAACCACTAGTAGTACTTGTTGGAGTACAACACAACCTAGAATCGCCTTTTGTCGCTAGTAGTACATTATTCCTTACAAGAAACCACTAATAATGCCAAGAAACTACTACCACTTGCATACGTGGCAGACTTAAGATAAGACTACCTTATCAACCATTGTACATGCCCTTACCAACCAACCCTACCAAGAAACGACTAGTCTAAAAGTGCCGTTATAGGCATGTTTCAACCCATGTCGCCCCTTAAGTCAACGCCTTCTATTCGACCGGCAAGTTTGGCGTTATGACTTGTGGGACCTACATGTCAATCTGCACAAAAATCCCCGAGTGACCTCCTACCTCCGGCCCGTCCACCTAGTCATCCTCGGCCATGGGACGCAGCTACCACCGCCGGCAGAAGGCGAGGTCAAAGCCGCCGGCGATGCGGAGCCCATCTTGCGGCAGCCCGGATGCCAGCTCCGTCCGGCGCTCACGGCCTCTAGCTAGCCAAGATAGCTCCATCCAGCTGCTTGTCTGCAAGGTTTGCTAGCTAGATTGGCACGGCGGTGCGGCGGCTTGCTCGCGTGCGCGGCGCTAAGGCCAGCCATCTGGCTCGAGCGAAGGCCAGCGCGGCGGCTTGCTCGCTCGTGAGTCACGCTCGGGCCAGCCTGCCAATCCGTGCAGGGGCCAGCGCGGTGTCCGGCCCGTCCGGCGAAGCGGCGGCCAACTCGCTCATCACCGGCGCCATCGACGAACATGCAACAATATTGTTTGAAGTAATGTTCAGGAAAAATAATGATTTGAGGGGGAATAACAGGATAGAAGGTCAGATGTGGGTCCCTCGTGTCAACGGTCAAACAAAATGTGTTGGTTTAAGCTGCCTCGTCAGCACTGAGGTGTGGGCCAACCCTGTCATAAACGGGTTTAAACGAGCCTAATCGGCACTAGGTAGTAGTTTTTGGCGCGGATTAAGAAATTTTGGGTATGTTTTTGCTATTTTTGTACAATAGTTTCTTCCTAGGGCTGGTTGAAAGTGGTAGTTTTTTGTTAAATACTCTACATATTGTAAGTAGGAGTGAAAGTTAAGCTTTGGAAGCCAATAAGCAAGGCTAGTTACATAGTGCATATGTGTACGTGATTGGAAGTAAATATCAACCATGAGTGACTAATATCTTGATGGAAAACTCGAAAGTATGGAAATACTAGCATTTTTTTGCATGGTTGGAAATACTAGCAATGTTCACGTGCGTTGCAACGGATCATAATTAGAATAATACTTATTCACAAACTTGATACAAAACACTCTAATTTTGATATACATATATCACTAGAGATATATTATGTTTCAATCAGAATATATTCCTTGGGCTGTTTTGGTGAGGTGAGGGAGGGATGTGGTTGGTTTTAAGATACTAATTATGGGTTTTTCTGCAAATTGGTAGAGAAGTGGGATGTTGGTGAGAAAAGGCAACAACTTACCTCACAGTCGTTAGATGTAGATCTAATGGTCAGAAATGACGGATGGCAGACACACCATCATCACCAACTTAGTCTTCTGTAGGAGTACCAGCAAGATGTCCGTGCATTGCACGGAACATCAAGATGCATTTTTTTATAAAACACTTGTTGTGATTGACCCATGCGGGAGTAATCCCATGTGTAAAAACTAATGATATCTCGAGAAATAGGAGATAAGGTGAAGAGGAGTGGGGCGTGGTGGTGATTGGTGGTCGGACTGAGCGGAGGCATGGGGATGGACGACGCCGGCAGCGGCCACCAGGCCAGTTTGTTCCAAAGGCTTCCTTTTTTAATTGCTCAACAATGAGGTTGTTGCAGATAAGGATGAACGAGGGAAGGCCTTGTGTGCAAGTGTGGAGAGAGGTGCGGGTATCTTTTAGTTTAATTTCCATCCGTCAGATATAGATCGGACGGTCTATATTGTAAGATGGCACGCGTACCATCATCACCAACTCGGTTTTTTATAAGAGAAGAAATATAAGTATGGAGATACAAACGTATTATCGATACTTGTTTCTGTAAACTAGGATCTACATTCTATTCAACGCCTCAGCATGTGGGGCCTTAGCACAATGACTTCTCGACTGTGTAAAACAAAGGTTTTCCCATCGCCGATAAGGAGGGGGTGACGGCGGCGCGTTTTCGGCTTGCTCTAGTCCTAGTAGTCATACTAGGTGGTCTATGCATGTGTAGATTTATTCTTTTTCACGTCTCGTGTTCGCCGTACTGCCACGACTGTTGATGAATAGACGGTAAGTTATTCACGGGGAAACCCTTGTTGGGCGTGTTTGCGAGAGAGAGAGACAGCGTGCGTGTGTGATATGTCTAGAGACTGAGGCAATGATAAGATATTCTTTGTGTCTATGTGTGTGGAGGATAGAGTGAGACATGTACATGGGGCTTTGTGTTGTGTAACGTGGAGACACATAGGCATAATCAGAGAGTGAGTGTGTGAGATACACATGCGGACATGGGGAGAGACGAGGATCAAGATAAATGGGTGTTTGTGCGTGTCTGTGTGTGTTTGTGTGCACGTTTGTGTGTGAGAGGGAGTGTGTGTATGTGGAGTAGAGAGACCACTAATGATGTAAACCTAGTATAAGGGAAGGGGGAATGGTGTGACATGTGTGTCACAGAGAGACAAAGGCATGTGTAGTAGCGGGATAGCATGGGTGCGGGCGGGGAGCAGACTATTTGGAAGAGACATCGAGTGTGTGTGGGAGAGGGGTGTGAGAGCGAGCACGCGCGCGAGAGAGAGAGAGAGAAAGAGAGAGAGAGAGGGAGAGCGACGGAGAGAGAGAGAGGAAGAGAGGGGGGAGAGGGGTGATACGTCTCCAACGTATCTATAATTTATGAAGTATTCATGCTATTATATTTTCTGTTTTGGATGTTTAATGGGCTTTATTATACACTTTTATATTATTTTTGGGACTAACCTATTAACCGGAGGCCCAGCCCAAATTGTTGTTTTCTTGCCTATTTCAGTGTTTCGAAGAAAAGGAATATCAAACGGAGTCCAAACGGAATGAAACCTTCGGGAGAGTTATTTTTGGAACGGAAGCAATCCAGCAGACTTGGAGTAGACGTGAGGGAAGCTTCGAGGAAGCCACGAGGCAGGGAGGCGTGCCCTACCCCCTGGGTGCGTCCCCCACCCTCGTGGCTCCCCTAACCGACTTCTTTCGCCTATATATATCCATATACCCTAAAAACTTCGGAGAACAGAATAGACCGGGAGTTCCGCCGCCGCAAGCCTCTGTAGCCACCAAAAACCAATCGGGACCCTGTTCCGGCACCCTACCGGAGGGGGATCCATCACCGGTGGCCATCTTCATCATCCTGGCGCTCTCCATGACGAGGAGGGAGTAGTTCACCCTCGGGGCTGAGGGTATGTACCAGTAGCTATGTGTTTGATCTCTCTCTCTCGTGTTCTTGAGATGGTACGATCTTGATGTATCGCGAGCTTTGCTATTATAGTGGATCTTATGATGTTTCTCCCCCTCTACTCTCTTGTAATGGATTGAGTTTTCCCATTGAAGTTATCTTATCGGATTGAGTCTTTAAGGATTTGAGAACACTTGATGTATGTCTTGCATGTGCTTATATGTGGTGACAATGGGATATCACGTGATTCACTTGATGTATGTTTTGGTGATCAACTTGCGGGTTCAGTTGAACTTATGCATAGGGGTTGGCACACGTTTTCGTCTTGACTCTCCGGTAGAAAGTTTGGGGCACTCTTTGAAGTACTTTGTGTTGGTTTGAATAGATGAATCTGAGGTTGTGTGATGCATATCGTATAATCATACCCACGGATACTTGAGGTGACATTAGGGTTTTGGTTGATATGTGTCTTAAGGTGTTATTCTAGTACGAACTCTTGAAAGATCGATCAGAAAGAATAACTTTGAGGTGGTTTCGTACCCTACCGTAATCTCTTCGTTTGTTCTCCGCTATTAGTGACTTTGGAGGGACTCTTTGTTGCATGTTGAGGGATAGTTATTTGATCCAATTATGTTATTATTGTAGAGAGAACTTGCACTAGTGAAAGTATGAACCCTAGGCCTTGTTTCAACGCATTGCAATACCGTTTACGCTCACTTTTATCACTTGTTACCTTGCGGTGTCCGGCCCGTCCGGCGAAGCGGCGGCCAACTCGCTCATCACCGGCGCCATCGACGAACATGCAACAATATTGTTTGAAGTAATGTTCAGGAAAAATAATGATTTGAGGGGGAATAACAGGATAGAAGGTCAGATGTGGGTCCCTCGTGTCAACGGTCAAACAAAATGTGTTGGTTTAAGTTGCCTCGTCAGCACTGAGGTGTGGGCCAACCCTGTCATAAACGGGTTTAAACGAGCCTAATCGGCACTAGGTAGTAGTTTTTGGCGCGGATTAAGAAATTTTGGGTATGTTTTTGCTATTTTTTGTACAATAGTTTCTTCCTAGGGCTGGTTGAAAGTGGTAGTTTTTTGTTAAATACTCTACATATTGTAAGTAGGAGTGAAAGTTAAGCTTTGGAAGCCAATAAGCAAGGCTAGTTACATAGTGCATATGTGTACGTGATTGAAAGTAAATATCAACCACGAGTGACTAATATCTTGACGGAAAACTTGAAACTATGGAAATACTAGCATTTTTTTGCATGGTTGGAAATACTAGAAATGTTCACGTGCGTTGCAACGGATCATAATTATAATAATACTTATTCACAAACTTTATACAAAACACTCTATTTTTGATATACATATATCACTAGAGACATATTATGTTTCAATCAGAATATATTCCTTGGGCTGTTTTGGTGAGGTGAGGGAGGGATGTGGTTGGTTTTAAGATACTAATTATGGGTTTTTCTGCAAATTGGTAGAGAAGTGGGATGTTGGTGAGAAAAGGCAACAACTTACCTCACAGTCGTTAGATGTAGATCTAATGGTCAGAAATGACGGATGGCAGACACACCATCATCACCAACTTAGTCTTCTGTAGGAGTACCGCAAGATGTCTGTGCATTGCACGGAACATCAAGATGCATTTTTTTAATAAAACACTTGTTGTGATTGACCCATGCGGGAGTAATCCCATGTGTAAAAACTAATGATATCTCGAGAAATAGGAGATAAGGTGAAGAGGAGTGGGGCGCGGTGGTGATTGGTGGTCGGACTGAGCGGAGGCATGGGGAGGGACGACGCCGGTAGTGGCCACCAGGCCAGTTTGTTCCAAAGGCTTCCTTTTTTAATTGGTCAACAATGAGGTTGTTGGAGATAAGGATGAACGAGGGAAGGCCTTGTGTGCAAGTGTGGAGAGAGGTGCGGGTATCTTTTAGTTTAATTTCCATCCATCAGATATAGATCGGACGGTCTATATTGTAAGATGGCACGCGTACCATCATCACCAACTTGGTTTTTTATAAGAGAAGAAATATAAGTATGGAGATACAAACGTATTATCGATACTTGTCTCTGTAAACTAGGATCTACATTCTATTCAACGCCTCAGCATGTGGGGCCTTAGCACAATGACTTCTCGATTGTGTAAAACAAAGGTTTTCCCGTCGCCGATAAGGAGGGGGTGACGGCGGCGCGTTTTCGGCTTGCTCTAGTCCTAGTAGTCATACTAGGTGGTCTATGCATGTGTAGATTTATTCTTTTTCACGTCTCGTGTTCGCCGTACTGCCACGACTGTTGATGAATAGACGGTAAGTTATTCACGGGGAAACCCTTGTTGGGCGTGTTTGCGAGAGAGAGAGACAGCGTGCGTGTGTGATATGTCTAGAGACTGAGGCAATGATAAGAGATTCTTTGTGTCTATGTGTGTGGAGGATAGAGTGAGACATGTACATGGGGCTTTGTGTTGTGTAACGTGGAGACACATAGGCATAATCAGAGAGTGAGTGTGTGAGATACACATGCGGACATGGGGAGAGACGAGGATCAAGATAAATGGGTGTTTGTGCGTGTCTGTGTGTGTTTGTGTGCGCGTTTGTGTGTGAGAGGGAGTGTGTGTATGTGGAGTAGAGAGACCACTAATGATGTAAACCTAGTATAAGGGAAGGGGGAATGGTGTGACATGTGTGTCACAGAGAGACAAAGGCATGTGTAGTAGCGGGATAGCATGGGTGCGGGCGGGGAGCAGACTATTTGGAAGAGACATCGAGTGTGTGTGGGAGAGGGGTGTGAGAGCGAGCACGCGCGCGCGCGAGAGAGAGAGAAAGAGAGAGAGAGAGAGAGAGAGAGAGGGAGAGCGACGGAGAGAGAGAGAGAGGAAGAGAGGGGGGAGAGGGGTGATACGTCTCCAACGTATCTATAATTTATGAAGTATTCATGCTATTATATTTTCTGTTTTGGATGTTTAATGGGCTTTATTATACACTTTTATATTATTTTTGGGACTAACCTATTAACCGGAGGCCCAGCCCAAATTGTTGTTTTCTTGCCTATTTCAGTGTTTCGAAGAAAAGGAATATCAAACGGAGTCCAAACAGAATGAAACCTTCGGGAGAGTTATTTTTGGAACGGAAGCAATCCAGCAAACTTGGAGTAGACGTGAGGGAAGCTTCGAGGAAGCCACAAGGCAGGGAGGCGTGCCCTACCCCCTGGGTGCGTCCCCCACCCTCGTGGCTCCCCTAACCGACTTCTTTCGCCTATATATATCCATATACCCTAAAAACTTCGGAGAACAGAATAGACCAGGAGTTCCGCCGCCGCAAGCCTCTGTAGCCACCAAAAACCAATCGGGACCCTGTTCCGGCACCCTACCGGAGGGGGATCCATCACCGGTGGCCATCTTCATCATCCTGGCGCTCTCCATGACGAGGAGGGAGTAGTTCACCCTCGGGGCTGAGGGTATGTACCAGTAGCTATGTGTTTGATCTCTCTCTCTCTCTCGTGTTCTTGAGATGGTACGATCTTGATGTATCGCGAGCTTTGCTATTATAGTGGATCTTATGATGTTTCTCCCCCTCTACTCTCTTGTAATGGATTGAGTTTTCCCTTTGAAGTTATCTTATCGGATTGAGTCTTTAAGGATTTGAGAACACTTGATGTATGTCTTGCATGTGCTTATATGTGGTGACAATGGGATATCACGTGATTCACTTGATGTATGTTTTGGTGATCAACTTGCGGGTTCAGTTGAACTTATGCATAGGGGTTGGCACACGTTTTCGTCTTGACTCTCCGGTAGAAAGTTTGGGGCACTCTTTGAAGTACTTTGTGTTGGTTTGAATAGATGAATCTGAGATTGTGTGATCCATATCGTATAATCATACCCACGGATACTTGAGGTGACATTGGGGTTTTGGTTGATATGTGTCTTAAGGTGTTATTCTAGTACGAACTCTTGAATAGATCGATCAGAAAGAATAACTTTGAGGTGGTTTCGTACCCTACCGTAATCTCTTTGTTTGTTCTCCGCTATTAGTGACTTTGGAGGGACTCTTTGTTGCATGTTGAGGGATAGTTATATGATCCAATTATGTTATTATTGTTGAGAGAACTTGCACTAGTGAAAGTATGAACCCTGGGCCTTGTTTCAACGCATTGCAATACCGTTTACGCTCACTTTTATTACTTGTTACCTTGCTGTTTTTGTATTTTCATATTACAAAAACCTATATCTACCATCCCTATTACACTTGTATCACCATCTCTTCGCCGAACTAGTGCACCTATACAATTTACCATTGTATTGGGTGTGTTGGGGACACAAGAGACTCTTTGTAATTTGGTTGCAGGGTTGTTTGAGAGAGACCATCTTCAACCTACGCCTCCCACGGATTGATAAACCTTAGGTCATCCACTTGAGGGAAATTTGCTACTGTCCTACAAACCTCTGCACTTGGAGGCCCAACAACGTCTACAAGGAGAAGGTTGCGTAGTAGACATCAAGGGGTCGTTTGTGTCCATAAATGGCGTATAGATAGGGAGGCAATGTTGATGTTGTTCGAAATTGGCCTGTGTACGGAGACGCAAGGGAAAGGAGTAATCGTGTGTGTGATAGGGACTTCATGAGAGATCTAGAATAGAGGGTGTAGAGAACAACATGCGAGATTGAGAACGATGATACATTTGGGAGCTATGGAAAGAGTCACGACATATATGTATACAGGTAAGGAGCTGGGGTGGGTCCGCATGTGGGATAGATAGAAAGAGGAGAGTGGTGCACAAGGAGACAAAGTGTGCTTGTTTGTAGTGGGGGTGGTGTGTGCGGTGAGTGTGCGAGAACCACATAACTAGGGAGATAGACGTTTGGGGGCGACGTTTTGTGTGTATGGGAAAGATACACTCTACATAGTGCGTGTGCTTGGCAAAGAGAGATGCCCGGAGACCTAGAGAGTGGGGGAAGAGATGCGTGCATGCTCGAGAGACAAGATAGAGACCTATATTGGGGTACGGACTTTAGAAGAGGGGGGGTGTTAATGTGCTCGTGTCTGGGGGAGAGAACGACTTGTGTAATTGAGATATATATGGTCAATAGTGTGTGCACTCATGGTTGATCAATTTGTTTCACAGTTTGGACTATGAGATAACGATACTTTTGAACATGCGTGATATACCTTGATGTACCAGAATTACAAACCTAAGTTTGGAATTCGACTCCATCATTAGCTTTTGTAATTCATTTAAACGGAGGTACATTTTTTAAGCCAGGATTTCGTGATTTCAAATTCATATATCAGCCCTAGAGATATACACATACGGGCATGTTCAAACTTTATAATCATCCACTTTATTCATACACATACACATTTTTGCTTTTTTCATCATATTTAGGATAAACACATTTGGAATTTCATTTGAATTGGACGTATGATGGTATTTGCTTGTACTAGCTCATTGATACATATTTGAATTGAATGGACAATCTAAGTTTCGAGTTGGAGACATTGATTTTCAAAACTTGAACTTTTTTTGCATGCAAAACAAATAAATTCTCGGCCATGATATCATAGTCGGCCGTACAAGATTAGAACACTTATAATTTCAGGCGCCAAAAGCTTTGAAACTTCCCGCTCACATCGAAATATCTCGCGCCCGAAAGTTTAGCCCTGTGATATTCCTGTTTTACCCCTGCCACATGAACGGAAAAGGGCTGCTTTGATAACTCCATTGTTTTCCCCTCTTTGCCCCCAACATTCTTCCCCAGAGCCCCTCCTTTCCCCTCCCCGACCCCCAACCCCGGCAAGCCGCCGAATCTAGTTCTCTGCCGCAGTGGTGGACCTCACACCCCGCCGGATCTACCTTCCGCACCTTGGAACCCCCAACTGCCAACTCACCACTTCACCGGAGCCGCTTCAGCGACTGGCTTGTCCACCGCTCCAGATCTCCTTGACCGCCATCATGGTCCACCGCACCGGATCTGCTTAACCGGCGCCCTCGTCCACCACAGTGTAGGCCCTTCACTGACTCCCTTGTCCACCCCATCGCTGGCCCTTCATACAAGCCCTCGTCCGCCGCAACAGATCCGCCTCACCGAAAGCACTGTACACCGCGCCCGCCGAAGCCTTCGTCCACTGCACCGGACCCGCTCCACGGACGCCATATTCAACTCCACCGGCCCTGCTTTACTGACGCCGCAGCCTCATCAGGTTATTTCGATTTGTATTCCTTAGGTTTTTCTCTTCTTGATCGTGCAATTGTTCACTTACCACAGATGAGCTTTCTTGCATGTCGACAGGCGCCACAACCGAAGCACCGGAGCCGCTTGAGCGACGGTGACAGCCGGCCCAAACTCAACCGCAACACGAGAACCATCGACGATCCTTAGCTATCAAGTATGACAATGATACCCATACGCCGCCGAGAATCAGGTACTATTATCCAACGGCCGGCGCCTACGTTCACTTTCTTAGCATAAGCACCGCACCTTTGAATTTCTTCAGGACATCATTCAATGTTTCATGAGACGCGTTATTCTGCTTGCCCCTGTTGGGCCATACTTCTGGCAGTGAACATGTTACATGTGCTAAATTACATACCAGTGCACATATAGTTAATATGCTTTAGTTTTGTCCTAAGTATTACTGTACTCCCTAGATATCACTGCCTACTATTTTACTTCTTGCATGCTATATTTATGATAATGGTGTTGTTCTGATGCCACCTGTTGGTTCCATCAGACTGCTTCATGTTCTCTATGCTTAATTACACATCAGCAAACTAGCATGTGGTTCCGCTGCTTTTTGTTCGTTTTACCCTACATTTTCTGATGCTAGATATTACAACACTGCTCCGAGCCTCTGTTCATTACTTTTTTGTGTGTTCTTGATCTTCCCAAGTTGCATGACTAATTTGATGCTTCTATTAATTATGGAGCTGCCAACCCCATCAAGCAAAATATTTGTTCTTTTGGGGCTGGCACCTGGAACAAGCATAAAAATAGAGGGAAGCAGATATATTCTCGTGTATGCACACACCCTTCTTTCATTAGTTTAGATGAACCATTGATGATCAATTCGAACCAGTGCATGCGATTAAAATTAATTTTACCTAAATAGAGGGTGTAGAATAAACTACAACAACTAGATTTGCAATCATGGGATGCTGACGATATCTTCAAAGAACATTGCAACAGCAGCGAGGCTTCACAGCAACATATGGTAAGCCAGTGTGTTTTAGTACATGTGAAATGTAATGCGTGTGGGCTGCTTTCTTGGCTTGTGCCCTCAACCTGTAATCCTACAGAATTACAAATAGTTCAGTTGTCTGCTTTGCTGTATTGCTTGATTCGAATGCTTGTTTGTTACTTGTTACGCTATATCTGAGTTGGCCAATATGTCAGCAGTGCCTGCTGTACTATCGTAAAGAAATGCATGTCTAGTTCATTTGAGTCCTTAACTTTTCCTCTGAACTTCATCACAAGACTGTCTTCGTAGTTTATATGAGGCCACACTGCTAAGTGCTTTCTCAGATTATTTCAACTGCTTAGATGCCTTGGCAACTTAAATATAGCGGTGGTACACTCCCTTTCAACTAGGGATGTCAACCGGGTCCATTTAATCCCGATTAAAGTCCACTAGTGGTATGATAGTTCAAAAGAGTTTTTGTTTTTTGAGGAAAATGAACTAGGGAGCTAGCAAAAACTAACTAGATGGGACTGGCGGATGTCGTTTATTTGCCACTTACATCCCTAGTTTCATCTTACCATTTTAATCTCTTTTCGGCTGATGCTGCTTCGAACCATTTAAATATAGCTTGCCATGCTCGGCAATAATTCGTATGTCGTTTACCATGTAAGCTTACTGTCTGGATCATGGGATAACCATCTCTTACTTATGTCCAGCGGAAACCTTTCAGGATGCCGTTCACACTAGGACACAATGTACAACCCCAGAATCTATTTGTGGAAGCAGTGCGCCATTCATGTTACCAGATGGTAGCAGTTCAGAGGCAACACCGCCGGAGAGCAGTCTGAGCACAGATATTATAGTTCTTGAGGCTCTACTAGAGGCAGAAAGAGATGGTGTGGCTGCCATGAATGAGGTAATCTCAATCTTGAAGCTGGAAATCATGCAATTAGCTGCACGCATTATGCAAGCAACCCAAGAATTGGAGGAAGTAAGAATGTTGCATTTGAAGACGGAGGAGGTCCTGCTGCTTCTGCTATCTAAAGCCCAGGGTAATCCCAGTTCTTCTTTAGATACCAGTTGAAATTGTCATTAGATTATTGTACTTGAATGTTGTGCCATGTCTCTGAATGGATTATGTTATAAGACCCCCTATGTTGTCCATGAGTTGTAATGATCCGAATTTTTTAGGCGAGGTAATCCTCAGTACTTGTATGATTGACATAAGGTGACCTATTTTTCGTGTGAGCATATTGTATTGGATGAAATAACTGTTTGACTCAAAGTGTATCCAACCTACTGAATTCAAAGATCATGGCATTTCTAAATCATAATCATATATAAAGGTGGAATAAATCTTTGTTGTGGTTTTGAAGAAATAAATAACAAAACGTAGAATTATGTGTGGATATTCGTAATTGAATAAAAATTGGATTTGGATTTAGTTGCCAGGGCCAGGGCAAACGTGAATGCTAATTCTCCCAAGTTTTGAATGAAGCGGCTAAACACCCACTATCATTTGTGGGCTGCCCTAAGCAAGTGTTTGCGAGATGGAAATTACTGTCTACCCCTGACACTTGACATCCTTATCGACCGGATTTACACGGCTGTCGACAGGGGTAGACTAGTAACTTCAATCAGACATGATACGACGGCCTCTGAGCCCATTCAGACACGGTGGGTGCCAAACCTAGGCGGCCAAACACATTTGATTCAAGCTCGTCCGAAAGACATGTGTCTCTCCCTCCATTTCCCATTCATCCACGGTGGGCGGCAAAACAAACTCTCCTCGTCCGAAATCGATGTAGGCTAGTATTTTAAATAGGGGCAGATGTGTAACTTCCCTCAGACGTGACACAACCTCCCTACCTGTCAGCCCCGTTCATACACCGTGGGCGCCAACCGTGGGCGGCAAAACACCCTCTCCTCACCCGAAATCGTTACCGGCAAATATTTGGGAGATGCGAGATTACCGTCCTATCCCCAACTGACGTGATGTCCGAAATTTTAAACGGGGGTTAAGTTCGTAACTTTCCCACATTTCAGACAAGCGCGTCCCAAAGTTTGAGATCCCCCCTCTCCCTCCATTTCCCCATTCATACACCGTCAGCGCCACGACAACCTCCCCACTGCGGCCAGCCTCCTCCGTCCGCCACCCCATCCTCCACCTTGCCGGAGCCGCTACCCCTACCCCGTCGTCCACTGCAAGAGATGGACGTCTCTCATCCACGGCGCCGGACCAGGATCCTTTCATCGCGTCGTCTCGCTTCATCGGCGCCGTCGTCCACCTTACTATTGCCGCTCCTACGGCCGCCTCGTCCATGGCAACATGATTTATCCCCCGACCCAGCCGTCTGCCGTCTAAAGTCTTATTCCCCGCCGCCGACAGCCATCGCACCCGCAGCACCCTCAACGAATCAGCAGGGGCCTACACGGCGTCAGAAGAGAGGTGGTACTCTTCCATATGTGCTTAAGTTATTGATCTCACCCGGAAAATAGATCGTAAATTGTTTACTATACTTTTCTTGTCCGTACCAAATCATAGTGGCTAGTTGAAAGCAAACATTGGTTGCGAAGTAGCTTTGTCTGGTTTTCACCTTCAGATCCGCCATGGCACAGTCACTATACTCGTAAATCTTATGGTTTCCCCCCTTTGTATTCACTACCATCATCGTAGGTGCTTCACTGCTTCGTGTCGTGCTAGCACTGCTCCTCGAGACCTCAACCCATCAAGTGAAACAACATGCCACTCATAATTCCAAAGCTTACGTGTTGAAATACGAATCTGATATGATGCTCATAGTACTAAAACAAAGAATGTTTAATTGGTCACCTAATGTTCCTATATTCGTTTCGAAAAGCATGTGCGCCACCCACTGGTCCAGCTAGTTCCACTTTCCTGATTTTACTCTTGATGCTTAGGGTTTTCCCCTTTTATCTACTCTACTATGATCTGCGTAGGTGCTTTCTGTCGTACTAGCATTACTCCACCCTTCAAGCTAAACAACACAACACTCAAAATTCCAAAGCTTAGTTGTTCAAATATGATTGTGATATGATACTGATATTAGTTAACAGACACATTTAATTGGTTAGCTAAAGGTCCCACTTGAGTTTCCAAATGCATGTTGTGACATATCGAGAGACAGCAGAATTGCATTTCTTTGTCACTTGTTGACTGTACTTTCTTGTCCATACCAAATCTTAGTTGTTATTTCAAAGCAAACATCAGTTGCTAACTACCCTTTGCGCGGTTTGCAGCTTCAGATCTGCCATCCCACTACCACGGTCAACACTATACTCATCATGCTTACGGTTTCCCCATTTTATGATGACCACGATCAGCTTACGTGGTTCGTGTCGTAATAGCACTGCTCCACCCATCGAGCTAAACAAGCTTAGTTGTACAAATTCAAATTTGATATTATGCTGATATTAGTAAAACTGAGAGATGTTTAATTGGTCAGCTAAATGTTCCTACTTTAGTTTCGAAATGCATGTGAGCCACATATGGAGAGACCGGAAGGAATATTATTTCTCTGTGCACTCTGGTTCATCATGGGTGGCCAACCGACATTGTATAGAAAGACTTGTAATATCTTCAATCTGCTTGCTCTTCTGCTCTTCTTTAAGATGATCCTCTTCTCTTGCGGTCGACTGGTCAGGTCGAGTTATTCTCCCTTAGTATATTTTGAATCTGTCAGGTCAGGTCGACTTGTTCTTCTTTACTATATGTTGAAGCTGTCATCTGCGAAGTATCATCACTTCTGGAGCTATCATATTTTCAGTAGTAGGCCACATTATATTAATGCACACAACAAATTACAGGATGCATGGCACCTCTTAGAAGAATTGCAGAGATAGCACAAAGTGGTTTATAGGGAGGAAGTATTGGATTAGAATCACTTCTGCATTACAAAGATAATCTCACTTGTTTTTATGTTTTCATGCATGTCAGGTATTGAACATTATCAAAATAAATATGAGAATGGGCGCACGAGAGGAATATTGCGGAACAATCCACTGGCTAACAAACTTGGCATGGTGGAGGAGGGCCTATCTTATTCACCCATCAAGGTGCTTGCTCTAACTTGGCAAGGTTGTATTGGTCGCACATATTTTGCATCTGACCTCTTGCATTACTTCTACTTTGTTACACCATCTGCTTAGTTTAAGCATCATATATGAGTATATGCCATACCTATCCATTTTCTGTACCTATTCCATGTGTCGTCATACTATGTTTTTCCAGTCAAATGTTGTTCTTTCGTAATAGATGTCCAAAAGGAAGAGGGTGAGTGCAGATCCTCAAGGAGTAACAACTAGGTATTTGGAAAAGGTAGTGTTAAATCAGATAGATCAGCAGCCACAAAAAACACAGGCCCAACTGTACCACACTTTACCCCTACTCCAGTGGCCAAACCCCTATTAGAACTAGTGAGAGCCCAGTGTCAGGTACTGTCTATGATATCAATTCAAAATTTGAACTCCTAAATTTCTGCATGTGCCTTACCTTCTCTCTTGTATGAAAACTAATTTTAGATGAATCTCCTTGCTCAAAGGATCATAGGATCTCACGACAATACTGGGCTCTGCATTGCTCTTGTCAGTACCTCTTGCCCTTTGTCAGCATAGTTACACTCATTGCTGTTTGATTATGTAGCATCACTGTAAATGTTCGCTTCTTTATCCTCCCTTTGCTTGAAATTATAAGATCTATATTTACTCTTAGATAAATGTAGAATGAACACAATGGTTATGAAGTTTTGGATTGCTCATGTAAGTACCTATTGTCATGTACTCCCTCTGTATCAAATTAATTGTTGATCAATTGGATGTATCTAGAACTTAATAGTGCTAGATACATCCATTTGAGCGACAAGCAATAACGGACGGTGGTGGTATTACTCTACTTGCATCACGAGATAGTTGATTGTCTAGCATTACTCTGCATCTTATTTGCCCTGCCCTCCACTTTCTCCAAATTATCATATCTACATTTACTCTTACCAAAATGTTGAATAAAGCCAATGCCACTGCACACGTTGATGTCTGCATTCCTCTTGTCAGTACCTTTTGCCTTGTAACGTTGTACTTAATTAATTGCTATTTGATTATGTATCATCAGTCTGCACCTGAGCTTCATTATCCTCTGTTTCTTCCAATATTATTTGATCTATATTTACTCTTTGCAAAATGTAGAATAATTGCAACGCTTATAAAGAATTTTCTTTGGGGAATTTATTGAATTATCCTTCCATCAACATGGAGAAGGGCTTTGTCCAGCCCGTGTTAACAAGTAATGTAAGTTCATCCTTCTCAAGCCTTCAAACTTTGTTCTAGTATAGATTTGGATAGGCATCATTTCCTCCACTGCTGTTTACTTTGTTGTTTACATCTGATTGGACGTTTGCAACAACTACCAGTTTTAAATTGTAGTTGTAAAAACATGTTCCTTATGCAGAACAGATCCATTTATTTGCTTATATAATTGTGAAACCTGTTACGTGTCTCCTTATTTCTCTTTCAGAGTCGTATCTCTTATGCCAGGCAGAACTTTAGGGAAGATAGTGAGCCAAACCATCTTGAGGACAGCGAGATGACCCCAAGGTCCTATCTTGATGAAGACAGTGAGTTGAAGCTACTCACCAGCAGGTGTGAGACAACCTCTATGCAGTCGCTGCCTTAATCAGTTCGACTTCTTCAGTCTCAACTCAAAGCGGAAAGGCTTGCTTCAGCTCAGCTCCGACTTGAAGTCAAAGATATAATGAAGATGTCAGGGGACTGCCGTGCGCACTATGGTGCCATACAACTAGGGATGAAGCATCTATCGTTGACACAACTGAGGTTTCGGCGCGTTTATATGCACTGGTGGCGACCTTTGATGCCCAGTGTCTGTAATCTGCGGTCATGTTGTGCTTTATTAGCACCGGTAGCGAACTTTGATTCCCATTGGATGTAATATGCCGTAATTTCTTTATTGTATAGTCTAGGTTTATTCTTTGGTCAGTATGCTGTAATTTAGGCCGGAAGGTTTAGTGGATCTCTGTGACACCCAAAAATTTTAATTGGATTTTTCAAACTTTTATTTTTTATTTGAGGAGGGTATTTAAAATTTTCTTTTAAAGAACCCACCCTCTCAAAAACTTTCTTTTATGACAAGTGTTTTATTTGGATTCACCCAAGGCTTGATCTTGGTCTTGGAGGTTTTTCCTTTATTTTGACTCAAAACCAAATGCCATTCACTTGGAAAAATTTCCTTTTGGAAAATAATTTAAATAGCCCTATGGCATTTTGAAGTGATCTTCTCCCCTTTTCAAATATTCCTCTTGCCATGACCCAAGTGGAAATCCACTTCCATAACCCTTTCCCCATCTTTGGATCATGATACACATCAAATCCAGCAGTTTGAACCTCCCCAAAATTTCTTTTCCATTTAACTCTCATCAAAAACAATTTCTGCCTTCTATCTTGATCCTTGGAGGTTTACAAAGGAGCTACCCTTTCTGCTTTGAGTTTTGTCTCCAAACCAATTTCCCTAGCTAGTCCTTTGAACCCTCAACCAAGATCCATGAAAATCCACTGGTCTCCAGTTCAAAATTTTCAAACTATACTTGCTGCAAGTTTGGACCAGTTTTGCCAAATTTGATGAAATTCATTCAAATTCTTCTCCTAAAAATCTCAGAAAAATCAGGCAGCCTCTGGGTGCATTGAGAGGTCACCTCACCAAGTCCCAACTCCAGAAAAAAAATTCTGCTTGCCAAATCATTTCATCGAACACTTGCTGGACACTGTTGCTATCAAGTTCAGTCAAGTTCAGTTAACAGTGTCTGAAACCACTGTCGTTTTCTTCAGTGTTCGATCTCAATCTCGCCAGTGCCCCGGTGTCGCCTTGCTCCCCGTCCCCTCCCCCTTGTTCCTGCGCCGCACGATCCCCTGGAGCCTTGCGGACGTCGGCGACAAGCAGGAGGTGGTGCGCCTCCCCGTGAGCGACGGCAGCGGCGGCTTTGCGGCCACACAGTTCTTCTTATGATTTTTGCTAAATAATACCCCAGAGTGGAAAATGTCCCGTCCGTGGACTCGTTCCATGCCCAATCAGCCAGAAGGAGTTTATGGAACACAAACCAGCAACAATTTCACTCAGGGACAGTCTAGTCATCAGGACAGCGAAGCGGCCTTATCTCAAGTATGCCGTCTTTTCGAGCAAAGCCAGCAACAGCACCAAGAGATGATGAATCATGTCATCAATATGGGAAACCACCGTGAGCCCTATCAACCACACTCCAAGTTGTCTGAATTACAGAAGACTCGCCCTCCAACATTTGCTCATACTGATAGGCCACTTGAAGCCGATGATTGGCTTCGTGATATCGAAAGGAAGCTAATTATTGCGCAGTGTTCAGATCATGAGAAGGTGCTTTATGCACCCCACTACCTTACTGGAGCAGCTGCAACATGGTGGGAGAACTTCCTACACATGCATCCCAGTGAACACAACATCACCTGGGAGGAGTTCAAGGAAGGCTTTTGTGGGGCACACATCCCCAGGAGCATCATAAAAATCAAGAAGAGAGAATTTGATGACCTCAAGTAGAGAGGCATGTCAGTGACAGAATACAATGGTCAGTTTACCCAGCTATCTCGTTATGCCTACGACGAGCATATGACTGAGAACAAGAGGATGGAGAAATTCTTGGACGGCCTGGCACCGACGTTAAGATGCCAACTAGTCGTGCACACTTTCCTGGATTTTAAAACTCTGGTTGACAAGGCCATTACCTTGGAGAATGAGCGCCATAGCCTGGAGGATATCCGTAAGCGAAAGAGGGACAAGACGACTCTTGGTCGCAACAACAGAAGCAGGACTGAGGTCCCGAGGACTGAAGCAAGGAAATCCACGACTACTGATCTAAAGCCAACCAGGCAGTTCCATTCAAGGGACAAGGACTTCACATACCGTCCGGGGGTCACTTGCTACGCTTGTGGTGAAGAGGGGCACTATGCCAAACAGTACCCAAAGCCAAGGAACTCGGCCCCCAAGCCAAACAATGGTGGGAACAATCCAGCCCCCAAGCGCAACAATTTCAACCCCAGCAACAACCACAGGAAAGGTCACCTGAACCATGTGACCAGGGAAGAAGCGCAGAATGCCCCAGACATCGTGCTCGGTACGTTCCCTGTCAACACAGTACCTGCCACGGTTTTGTTTGATTCTGGAGCTTCCCATTCGTTCGTTTCGAAGAATTTTGTTTTGCGACATGGTTTTCCGATACTTCCCTTGGAAAAATCTATGATCATAAAGTCCCCCGGGAATAAGCAGATCGCTCAGAGTTACTGCAAAGGAGTAATCATTGAGTTCGAAGGATTACAGTTTCATGCTAACCTCATCGTGTTGGAAAATAAAGGACTGGATGTCATCCTAGGGATGGACTGGTTGACCACCAACAAAGGATTTATTGACTGTTTCAATCGGACCGTGATTCTCACTCACCATCACGGCAAGACGATTAAGGTTACAGCTCAAGAAAGACCATGGTCACGGCAACCAAAATTTAACAAAGTGGACATTTCAGAACTGAGAAAAGTTCCAGTGGTGTGCGAGTTTCCTGACGTATTTCCTGAAGAACTACCAGGCATGCCACCAGACCGAGAGATAGAGTTCTGCATTGAGCTAGCACCTGGCACCACTCCCATCTATAAGAAACCTTATAGAATGGCACCCTCAGAATTGGTAGAGTTGAAGAAGCAGATAAAGGAATTATTGGACAAAGGATTTATTCGAGCCAGCTCCTCACCATGGGGTTCACCAGTGCTGTTCGCCAAGAAAAAGGATGGGACACTGAGACTGTGTATAGACTATCGAGCTCTCAATATGGTCACCATCAAAAACAAATATCCGATGCCACGGATAATTGACTTGTTTGACCAGCTCGCTCAAGCCAAGGTGTTCTCAAAAATTGATTTAAGATCGGGATATCATCAACTGAAAGTACGGACAGAAGATATCCCTAAGACAGCGTTTACCTCCAGATACGGATTATATGAGTTCACAGTGATGCCTTTTGGACTAACGAACGCCCCCGCCTATTTTGTCCACCTCATGAACAAAGTGTTTATGAAATTCATGGACAAATTTGTAGTGGTGTTCATTGACGATATTCTGGTTTACTCAAGGACACCAAAAGAGCATGCTGAGCATCTCAGAATTGTTTTGGGAGAATTAAGGAAACATCAGTTGTACGCCAAATTTAGCAAGTGTGAATTTTGGCTAAGGCAAGTTGGTTTCCTAGGCCATATATTAACCCAAGAAGGCGTGGCCGTAGATCCAGAAAAAGTCAAAGCCATACTGGACTGGAAACCACCAACCAACGTAACAGATGTGCGAAGTTTCCTTGGAATGGCTGGATATTACCGGAGATTTATAGAAGGATTCTCCACTGTGGCAAAACCAATGACGCAATTGCTCAAGAAAGACAAGAAATTTGTATGGACAGAAGCATGCGAGAAAAGCTTCCAAGAACTCAAGAAGAAGCTAACAACCGCACCGGTCTTAATCGTGCCAGACATACACAAGAGTTTTGAAGTATATTGTGACGCATCTCGGAAAGGCCTCGGATGTGTGCTGATGCAGGATGGCAAAGTTGTCGCGTATGCTTCCAGGCAACGACGGAAGCATGAGGAAAATTATCCAACTCATGACTTGGAGCTAGCCGCAGTCATTCATGCACTCAAGGAGTGGAGACACTTTCTGTTGGGAAATCGTTGTGAAATATATACGGGCCATAAGAGCCTTAAATATATTTTCACGCAGCCAGAGCTAAATTTACGCCAACGACGCTGGTTGGAATTGGTCAAGGACTATGATGTCGGCATTCACTACCATCCAGGAAAAGCAAATGTAGTGGCAGATGCCCTTAGTCGAAACCCCAGCCCAGACAATGACGATCCACAAAACCTGAGGCCTGAGTTTCAGCGGGAGTTTGCTAGACTCAACATGGTGTTAGTCTCTGAGGGCACCGTATCGAATCTGGAGATACATCCCACCCTCGTGGAACAAATCAAGAAGGCTCAGCAAGGGCACCCCAGCATCGAAGGAATAAAGAGGAAAATGAGCCTTGGCAAGGCTTCAGAGTTCGTCACAGACAGTGAAGGAATATTATGGTACGGGGACAGACTTTGCGTCCCGAACATTGAGGAACTCAAGCAACAAATCCTAACCGAGAGCCACACCGCCCCATACTCAATCCACCCTGGAGGAACCAAAATGTACAAAGACATTCAGGAAAGATTTTGGTGGCACGGTATGAAAAGGGATATAGCCACATTTATTGCTTGTTGCGATTCATGCCAGCGCATCAAAGCCGAGCATCAAAAGCCAGTAGGGCTACTCCAGCCAAACAGGATACCTGAGTGGAAGTGGGATGAGAATGGGATGGATTTCATCGTCGGACTACCTCGATCTCAATGCAGAAATGATGCCATATGGGTCATAACAGATAGGCTAACCAAGGTAGCCCACTTCATTCCCGTAAAGACGACCTACTCCACACAAAGGCTAGCCAAGCTTTATCTCTCCCGTATAGTCTGTCTGCATGGAGTCCCAAGGACTATAATATCCGACCGAGGCACTCAATTTGTCTCTAAATTTTGGGATCACTTACAACAAGCTCTAGGCACGCAACTAGCATTCAGTACAGCGTACCACCCTCAGACTGATGGACAAACGGAACGCGTAAACCAAATCTTAGAGGACATGCTGAGAGCCTGTGTGCTCACCTATGGATCCAGTTGGGAAGAAAGTTTGCCGTATGCCGAGTTTGCTTACAACAACAGTTACCAGGCCAGCCTGAAAATGGCACCCTTTGAAGCATTGTACGGGCGGAGGTGTCGTACCCCATTGAATTGGTCAGAGACAGGTGACAATCGTATCTTCGGCCCAGACATGCTCAAGGAGGCCGAGGAGAAAGTTAAGCAGATCAGGGACAGACTCAAGACAGCGCAAAGCCGACAAAAGAGCTACTACGATCAAAAGCATCGTGAGGTCAACTTTGAACCCGGGGATTCCGTATACCTACGAGTGTCTCCCATGAGGGGCCTGCAACGGTTCAAAATTAAGGGGAAGCTAGCCCCGAGATTTATTGGACCATTCTGTGTGACTGCACGAAGAGGCACAGTAGCCTACCAACTAGACCTACCCAAGGAACTGTCAGACGTCCATGACGTTTTCCACGTCTCGCAATTGAGAAAATGCATGAGTAACCCGGAAAAGCATGTGTCTCATGAGAGCATTGATGTGCAACCAGATCTCACCTACAGAGAACGGCCAGTAAAGATATTGGAAGAGTCTGAACGGAGGACCCGACAGAAAACAACTAAAATTTTCAAACTTCAGTGGAGCAACCACACCGAGGACGAAGCTACATGGGACAGGGAAGATTTTCTTCAGGCAGAGTACCATATGTATTTGAGGATCAGCAGAAATCTCGAGGACTAGATTTTTCCTAAGGGGGTAGGTGTTGTGACACCCAAAAATTTTAATTGGATTTTTCAAACTTTTATTTTTATTTGAGGAGGGTATTTAAAATTTTCTATTAAAGAACCCACCCTCTCAAAAACTTTCTTTTATGACAAGTGTTTTATTTGGATTCACCCAAGGCTTGATCTTGGTCTTGGAGGTTTTTCCTTTTATTTTGACTCAAAACCAAATGCCATTCACTTGGAAAAATTTCCTTTTGGAAAATAATTTAAATAGCCCTATGGCATTTTGAAGTGATCTTCTCCTCTTTTCAAATATTCCTCTTGCCATGACCCAAGTGGAAATCCACTGCCATAACCCTTTCCCCATCTTTGGATCATGATACACATCAAATCCAGTAGTTTGAACCTCCCCAAAATTTCTTTTCCATTTAACTCTCATCAAAAACAATTTCTGCCTTCTATCTTGATCCTTGGAGGTTTACAAAGGAGCTACCCTTTCTGCTTTGAGTTTTGTCTCCAAACCAATTTCCCTAGCTAGTCCTTTGAACCCTCAACCAAGATCCATGAAGATCCACTGGTCTCCAGTTCAAATTTTTCAAACTATACTTGCTGCAAGTTTGGACCAGTTTTGCCAAATTTGATGAAATTCATTCAAATTCTTCTCCTAAAAATCTGAGAAAAATCAGGCAGCCTCTAGGTGCATTGAGAGGTCACCTCACCAAGTCCCAACTCCAGAAAAAAAATTCTGCTTGCCAAATCATTTCATCGAACACTTGCTGGACACTGTTGCTATCAAGTTCAGTCAAGTTCAGTTAACAGTGTCTGAAACCACTGTCGTTTTCTTCAGTGTTCGATCTCAATCTCGCCAGTGCCCCGGTGTCGCCTTGCTCCCCGTCCCCTCCCCCTTGTTCCTGCGCCGCACGATCCCCTGGAGCCTTGCGGACGTCGGCGACAAGCAGGAGGTGGTGCGCCTCCCCGTGAGCGACGGCAGCGGCGGCTTTGCGGCCGCCAGAGAGGGGCGCAGCATAGACGGCGCCATCCAGCGCCGCCCAAGCCACCGGAGGCCGCCGCGTGGCCACCCACTCCCCAGTGCGCGCTGCCACCCTCGTCGTGAACCGCTAGGCGCGGAGCGCGCTCTCTGCCGCCGCCGTGCCCGTACGGCCACCCCGTCGAGGACCGGCGCCATTACGCCAAGACCGACCAGGATTAGCAGGGGAACGGCACCAGTACACCTCCTTGATGCTGCCCGGCCACTTAAGCTCCCTGCCAAGCCATTACCTCGCCGTAATTGCTCGCCGGAGCGATCCCGTTCACGTCCACCCCCTCGATCCGCCTATAAATAGAGGCCCCGAGCTCCAACTCGTACCCACACCACCTCTGCACTCCACCTAGACCACGCCAAGCCACTGGTAGAGCCACGGGAGAGCTTTCTTCCCCAACTCCGGCCGCCGCGACCCGCCACGGGATCCAGCTCGATTCGCTCCCGTGCGTGCACCTCCACCCTTCAACTCTTGCCAGCAGCTTCCCTATGCATCTGCTCTCCTGACCCGCGCTTCAATTCGGAGTTTGCAGCACCCACCGGCGTTCTCCACCATCGCCCGAGCCGCCGTCCGCCGGAGAAAGTGTCGCCGTCGACGTGGTGCTCTCCGTCGGTCGAGTCCACCACCCACCGACGCGGAAGGACACGCTGAAGCTCTTGGTACACTCCGATCTCCCTGTCTCGCCGTAGTTCGACGCCGGCGACCACCGCAGTCTTCGGGCGCCGGCGAACTTTTTAAACCTGACATGTGGACCCCCCCTGTCAGCCTCTATTCCCTTCTCCCTCGAAACGTTTTCTGTTGGCGCCTTCGGGCAAATACGTTTTCCCTTTGAGCTGGCGCGTTTCTTTCCGAAGCGTTTTCTGTTTTCTCAGTTAAGTCCCTGGATCTTTTCTGTTTCATCACAGATTAGTCCCTGGACTAAAACACTTATAACTTTTTAATAAAAAGTGATTTTTGAGTGATTCTTTTTCTGACAGTCTTATATTTTTGTCTAGTTTTTTGTAGTATTTATTTGGAAAAAAATTTGGGACAACTTTTATGCACGCGTTGATGTTCACGTTAGTATACGTTTTCGCTATACAGTAGGTTCCGGAAGAGGTGACGGAGCCGCGAACTTCGCCGAGCTAGACTCCGACTTCTCCGAACCAGGCAAGCATGTTTTAACCTTTGATATGACGGGTGTTTTGCATGTTTGCTTGAATAGTTTGTGCATGGCATATGAGCATCGGTGAGTATCTCGTTGCGTGTAAGGCAACTATCCGTGTGCTCCAAGGTTACTGTGATCTCTAATGAGAGATGGCCTAGTCATGTGGTGACATGAAAGGCAGTGAGGTGGTATTGTTGTAGCATGCCAGCCTCACGTTGTCCGATAAACTCTGACGTTAACGTGGACCGAGTCACGTTATCGTTCTTCCCCTTTCCGTGCCGCCACATGTTTTCTGCCAGGAATACGGTTTAGTAAGTTGGTAACCTCTTTCCGTGTACACACCAAATAGAGGGGCCGGGATGAGGGTTCCATGGCCCTGGATTAAAGCCAGTCATCCGGTCAGGGGGCATGGGTGTTTCCAGTTGGGACCGAGAGGGGGGCACCCCTTAGAGCGCGCGTATATAAATTTGATCCCATGCTACGCGAGGTTGTAGCCTCCCCGTCTCAAAGTTTATCTTGAACGTTGCCGAGGGTGATTCCTGGCTTCGGAATGTTGAATGGGTGTGTACTGGTTAGATGTGTTTCTTCCAAAACACCGTAAACGGAACTAGTCCCCGTGACTACTGAAATCCGTTGGCTGTGGTTAAAGTACAACCTCTGCAGAGTCAAATCCTTCCGAGTCATCGTATCTATGGTCAAGGACCATGGCCAGTATACCCATATCTATGTCAATCCTCGTGGTAAAATCCCCGGAGAACAAACTTGAGTGGTAAACTTGGTTGAACGTTATTCCTGTGGATGGACTAACCCCTATTGTTATCTCATACCTGATTATTCCCTTGATATGATTTAAATTCTTGAGCTACTGAGATATTAAGTTATGAAGCCCTTTATGTGATGTCGCTCAGACGTCCGACTGTGGCACTCTTGTCATTTACTTTTGATATAAGCCCTTTATGTGATGTCGCTTCAGACGTCCGACTGTGGCACTCTTGTTATTTACTTTTGATATAAGCCCTTTATGTGATGTCGCTCAGACGTCCGACTGTGGCATGCACTGTTGTTTATTCTTTCAATATAAGCCCTTTATGTGATGTCGCTCAGACGTCCGACTGTGGCACGCACTGCCTTTTATATTCTATTATAAGCCCTTTATGTGGTGTCGCCTTGACGCCCGACTGCGGCATTATTATTCTTGTATTTTTCCTCTCGAGGAGTCATTCAGACACTCGTTTGGCCCTCAGTGTTTATTTTGGGATTTCGGGAGGACTACCGCCTGACTTCTCTTTATTTTTCCCGTGCATGATTATTCCGTTGTTTTGAGTGCACTTGTTATTTCTGTTCATATGCATCATGTTTACATTTGTTATATCTTATGTCCGAACTGTCTTGCGAGTACTTTCATGGTACTCACCTGGCTTGTTGATTTGGCCAGATGTTGACGAAGGCGATCTCATGGATGAAGAGTTTGATAGTGAGTCCGACGCCTAGAGGAATCCCAGTCAGTCCCGTGCGATCCTGGATATTGGTCACTTGTATCATATACGCTTCCGCCACCCACAATAAGTCTCCTCGGGCCTCACTCCGACGCTCGAAGAGCTGTTAGTTTTCAGGAGTCATATCACCAACTTCGCTGTGATATATCCACCACCGCTTTTATCCTGAGTCAGTAGATTTGCCACCCTATCCGCCTTTATGTATTATTGGCGTGTTTGTAATAAATTGTTGAGCAGTCTCCGCTCAACTTTGTATTATATTCAGTACTCCTGGTATTTTTCTTCTGTGATCAAGATTTTGTCTACCAGTAAGAAGGAATTCTTCTTTACTGGACCGTAAAAGGGATCGGTCTCTCAATAAATATTTTTATTGGAAAACCGGTCGTGACAATCTCAGTGTTGTCGGTCTTCAGGCCGGCCCGTTACTCATATGGGCCAAAACGTGGGCCTATAATCATCTTGGGCCATTAGCAGGTCTAAACCTATAGTAGTTTCCCGCCTTTAATAGGCCAAGTAAAGTTCTGGCCAGCTGGGCCAGAGAATACCATGGGCTTTTAAGAGGCTAAAACCTAGATTGGGCTTGCGTTGAGCCGAAAAATTCACGGGCCAATACAGGCCGAAACTGCCTAAGGCCCATGTTGGGCCCAAATAGGACGAGCAGTTAATATGCCAAAATATATCTCGGGCCTGTTTGGCCCAATAAAATTATGGGCTTTAAGCAGGCCGGTATCCACGCGGGCCATAGGCCCAAAAGTGTCACGGGCCATTATCAGATGGGCTGTAAGCAGGCCGGATTCAACGCGGGTTGTAATTAGGACCAACTGTTACACGGGCCATTAACAGGCTGATAGGCCAGTTGGGCTGAAATTTATCCACGAAGACTACGTGCCATTAAGAGGCCTAAAGTTACTTCGGATAAGAAATAGCCCAGTTTCTGCGTGGGCCGTTAAATGGCCTAAAGTTAAACCGGGCCGACAACGTCCCAGATACTCCACGGGCCACTAACAGGCCGAAACTATTATCGGGCCGAACTGGTAAACGGGCATTTAACAGGCTGAAATACAAACCTGTCTTAGAATGGGCCCAAAGGTACAGTGGCCTGTTAATGGGCCTGATCCGATATGGGCCATAATTTGGCCCAAAACTCGGCAGGCTGTGAACGGGCCTGATCTAATATGGGACTCAATTTGACCCAAAACATGGCAGGCTGTTAACGGGCCAGCCCACTAGTGTCTGAAAAACATGGTGGGCCTTTAGCTGGGCCAACCTTTTCACCGAAATGGGCCTCTATTGGGCCGTGCCATGTGTCGACGTATCATAGACGCCTCCTGTCCAATGAGTGGATGACATATGTCCCAACGAGGAGCTGTCACGTGGTTCCGTCGGCCAATGAGAATTCTACATGTGGAAAATCCCCATTGGTCCGGGCTGTTAACGGGTTATCGGATCCAATACCGGACCCGATAGCTTAACGGCGAGCCGTTATGGTCGATGCCACGTGTCAGTCACCCTTGACGAAAGCACTTCTATGACGCGCGATTTATCGTCATGGAAGTGGACACTTCCGTGATGATAATTTTGGTAATCTCATGGAACACTTCTACAACAGCACAGGTATGACTATCTTGATTCTATCATAAAATTGTCATGGATGTACATGCATGATAGAAAACATGACCTACTGTGACAAACACGTATCATCACGGAAGTGTATTTTTTTGTAGTGTAAGCAGTATGACTATTATCGCCCACAACTCTTTGTGTTCTACTCGTGCATATAACATCTACGCATAGACCTGGCTCGGATGCCACTGTTGGGGAACGTAGTATTTAAAAAAATCCTACGATCACGCTAGATCTATCTAGGAGAAGCATAGCAACGAGACGGGAGAGTGTGTCCACATACCCTCGTAGACCGAAAGCGGAAGCGTTTAGTAACGCGGTTGATGTAGTCGAACGTCTTCAAGATCCAACCGATCCAAGTACCGAACGTACGGCACCTCCGTGTTCAGCACACGTTCAGCACGATGACGTCCCTCGAGCTCTTGATCCAGTTGAGGACGAGGGAGAGTTCCATCAGCATGACAGCGTGGCGACGGTGATGATGAAGTTACCGGCGCAGGGCTTCGCCTAAGCACTACGATGATATGACCGAGGTGTTAACTGTGGAAGGGGGCACCGCACACTGCTAGGAACAATTGATGTTTGTTCTAGGGGTGCCCTCCCCACGTATATAAAGGAGGGAGAGGGAGGGAGGCAGCCTAGGGCACGCCCAAGTAGGAGGAATCCTACTTGGGCCCTAGTCTAATTCGGGCCCCCTTACCATATTTGGACAAGGGGGAAAGGAAGGAGGGGGAGGGGAAGGAAGTAGGAGTCCTACTTCGTACTTTCCTTTTCCTTCTCTCTTTTCCCTTTCTCCCCACGTGGATGGCCCTATAGGGGGCGCACCAGCCCCTTGTGGGCAGGTGTGTTCCCTTACTTGTCCCATTAAGCCCATATCTTTGCCGGGGGTTGCCCGGAACCCCTTCCGGTGACCCGGTATCACCCAGAACACTTCCGGTGTCCAAATACCATCTCCTATATATGAATATTTACCTCTCGACCATTTCGAGACTCCTCGTCATGTCCGTGATCTCATCCAGGACTCCGGACAAACTTCGGTCATCAAATCACATAACTCATAATACAAATCGTCATCGAATGTTAAGCGTGCGGACCCTACGGGTTCGAGAACTATGTAGACATGACCGAGACACATCCCCGGTCAATAACCAATAGTGGAACCTGGATGCTCATATTGGCTCCTACGTATTCTACTAAGATCTTTATCGGTCAAACCGCATAACAACATACGTCATTCCCTTTGTCATCGGTATGTTACTTGCCCGAGATTCGATCGTCGGTATCATCATACCTAGTTTAATCTCATTACCGGCAAGTCTCTTTACTCGTTATGTAATGCATCATCCCGCAACTAACTCATTAGTCACATTGCTTGCAAGGCTTATAGTGATGTGCATTACCGAGAGGGCCCAGAAATACCTCTCTGATACACGGAGTGACAAATCCTAATCTCAATCTATGCCAAACCAACAAACACCTTCGGAGACACCTTTAGAGCATCTTTATAATCACCTAGTGACGTTGTGACGTTTGATAGCACACAAGGTGTTCCTCCGGTATTCGGGAGTTGCATAATCTCATAGTCAGAGGAACATGTATAAGTCATGATGAAAGCAATAGCAATAAAAACTAAACGATCATTAATACTAAGCTAACGGATGGGTCTTGTCCATCACATCATTCTCTAATGATGTGATCCCATTCATCAAATGACAACACATTTCTATGGTTAGGAAATTTAACCATCTTTGATTAACAAGCTAGTAAAGTATAGGCATACTAGGGGCACTTTGTTTGTCTATGTATTCACACATGTACTAAGTTTCTGGTTAATACAATTCTAGCATGAATAATAAACATTTATCATGATATAAGGGAATATAAATAACAACTTTATTATTGCCTCTAGGGCATATTTCCTTCAGTAATTGCTTTACTTTATTGCTATGCGTTAGCAATAGTTGTAGAAGCAATAGTTGGCGAGACGACCACGACGCAACGATGGAGATCAAGGTGTCGAGCCGGTGACGATGGAAATCATGACGATGCTTTGGAGATGGAGATCAAAAGCACAAGATGGTGATGGCCATATCATGTCACATATTTTGATTGCATGTGATGTTTATCTTTTATGCATCTTATTTTCCTTAGTACAGCGGTGGCATTATAAGATGATCCCTTCACTAAATTTCAAGGTATAAGTGTTCTTCCCGTGTATGCACCGTTGCGACAGTTCGTCGTGTTGAGACACCACGTGATGATCGGGTGTGATTGACTCTACATTCACATACAACGGGTGCAAGATAGTTTTGCACATGCGGAATACTCGGGTTAAACTTGACGAGCCTGGCATGTACAGACATGGCCTCGAAACACTGGAGACCGAAAGGTCAAACGTGAATCATATAGTAGATATGATCAACATAGAGATGTTCACCATTGATGACTACCCCATCTCACGTGATGATCGGACATGGGTTAGTTGATTTGGATCACGTATCACTTAGATGACTTGAGGGATGTCTATTTAAGTGGGAGTTCTTAAGTATTTTGATTAATTGAACTATAATTTATCATGAACTTAGTCCTGATAGTATTTGCAAATCATGTTGTAGATCAATAGATCGCGTTGTAGCTCCCCTATTTTTAATATGTTCCTAGAGAAAAATAAGTTGAAAGATGATAGTAGCAATGATGCGGACTGGGTCCGTGATCTGAGGATTATCCTCATTACTGCATAGAAGAATTATGTCTTTTGATGCACCACTAAGCGATGGACCTATTGCAGGAGCAGAAGCATATGTTATGAACGTTTGACAATCTCGGTATGATGACTACTTGATAGTTTAGTGCACCATGCTTTATGGCTTATAACCGGAACTTCAAAAACATTTTGAATGCCACGGAGCATATGAGATGTTCCAAGAGCTGAAATTGGTATTTCAGAATCATGCCCGTGTCGAGAGGTATGAGACCTCTAACAAGTACTTTGCCTACAAGATGGAGGAGAATAGCTCAGCCAGTGAGCATGTGCTCAGAATGTCTGGGTACTACAATCGCTTGAATCAAGTGGGAGTTAATCTTCAAGATAAGATAATGATTGATAGAGTTCTCTAGTCACTATCACCAAGCTACTAGAACTTCATAATGAACTATAATATGCAAGGGATGAAAAAAATGATTCCCAAGCTCTTCGTGATGCTGAAATTGGCGAAGGTAGAAATCAAGAAAGAGCATCAAGTGTTGATGGTTAACATGACCACTATTTTCAAAAAAGGGTAAGGAAAGGAAAGGGAACTTCAAGAAGAATGGCAAGCAAGTTGCCACCCCCGTGAAGAAGCCGAAAGCTGGACACAAGCCTGAAACTAAGTGCTTCTACTGTGAAGGAAATGGTCACTAGAAGTGGAACTGCCCCAAAAACTTGGCGGATAAGAAGGATGGCAAAGTGAACAAAGATATATTTGATATACATGTTATTAATGTGTATTTTACTAGTGTCCAAAGTAATCCCTGGGTACTTGATACCGGTTCAGTTGCTAAGATTAGTAACTCGAAACAGGAGTTGCAGAGTCTAGTTAAAAGCGAGGTGACGATGTGTGTTGGAAATGATTCCAAGGTTGATATTATCACCATCGCACACTCCCTCTACCTTCAGGATTAGTATTGAACCTAAATAAAAGTTATTTGGTGTTTGCATTGCATGATTATGATTAGATCATGTTTATTGCAATACGGTTATGCATTTAAGTTAGAGAATAATTGTTATTCTGTTTACATGAATAAAACCTTCTATGGTCATACACCCAATGTAAATGGTTTATTGAATCTCGATCGTAGTAATACACATATTCATAATATTGATGCCAAAAGATGCAAAGTTGATAATGATAGTGCAACATATTTGTAGCACTGCCGTTTAGGTCATATTGGTATAAAGCGCATGAAGAAACTCCATGCAGATGGACTTTCGGAATCACTTGATTATGGATCGTTTGATACTTGGGAGCCATACCTCCTGGGAAAGATTACTAAAACTCCATTCTCCGGAACAATGGAGCGAGCTAATGACTTATTGGAAATAATACATACCGATGTATGCGGTCCAATGAGTGTTGAAGCACGTGGCGGGTATCGTTATTTTCTGAGCTTCACAGATGATTTGAGTAGGTATGGGTATACTTAATGAAACACAAGTCTGAAACATTTGAAAAGTTCAAAGAATTTCAGACTGAAGCAAAGAATCATCGTAACAAGAAAATAAAGTTTCTACGATTTGATCATGGAGGCGAATATTTGGGTTATGAGTTTGGCCTTCATTTAAAACAATGGAATTGTTTCACAACTCACGCCACCTGGAACACCACAGCGTAATGGTATGTCTGAACGTCGTAACCGTACTTTATTGGATATGGTGCGTTCTATGATGTCTCTTACCGATTTGCCACTATCGTTTTGGGGTTATGCATTAGATACAGAAACGTCTTAATCGTTGAGATGACACCGTATGAACTGTGGTTTGGCAAGAAACCTAAGCTGTCATTTCTTAAAAGTTTGGGGATGTGACACTTATGTCAAAAGGCTTCAGCCTGATAAGCTCGAACCTAAATTGGAAAAGTGTGTCTTCATAGGATACCCTAAGGAAACAATTGGGTACACCTTCTACCATAGATCCGAAGGCAAGGTCTTTGTTGCCAAGAATGGCACATTTCTAGAGAAGGAGTTTCTCTCGAAAGAAGTGGGCGGGAGGAAAGTAGAACTTGATGAGGTAATTGTACCTTCTCTCGAATTGGAAAGTAGCACATCAGAGAAATCCATTCCCGTGATGCCTACACCAACTAGCACTACAAGGATTCCGGTCTATTGCAACAAAATTTATTGCTACAACTACGTTTTCTTGCAATAAAATGCAACATTGCCACAAATTCTCCGGTTGTGGTAATAGGCCGCACATATTGCTAATGATGATGATCATGAAACTTCATATCAAGTTACTACTGGACCTCGTAGGTCGAACAAAGCATGTTCCGCACCAGAGTGGTACGGTAATCCTGTTCTGGAAGTCATGTTACTAGACCATGGCAAACCTACGAACTATGAAGAAGCTATGATGAGGCCACATTCCGACAGATGGCTTGAGGCCATCAAATCTGAGATAGGATCCATGTATGAGAACAAAGTATGGACTTTGGTGGACTTGCCCGATGATCGGCAAGCCATAGAGAATAAATGGATCTTCAAGAAGAAGACTGACGCTGATGGTAATGTTACCGTCTACAAAGCTCGGCTAGTCGCAAAAAGGTTTTTGACAAGTTCAAGGGGTTGACTACGATGAGACTCTCTCACCCGATGCGATGCTTAGGTTCATCTGAATCATGTTAGCAATTGCTGCATTTTATGATTATGAAATCTGGCAAATGGACGTCAAAACTGCATTCCTTAATGGATTTCTTAAAGAAGAGTTGTATATGATGCAACCAGAAGGTTTTGTCGATCCTAAAGGTGCTAACAAGGTGTGCAAACTCTAGCGATCCATCTATAGACTAGTGCAAGCATCTTGGAGTTGGAATATACGCTTCGATGAAGTGATCAAAGCATATGATTTTATACAGACTTTCGGTGAAGCCTGTACTTACAAGAAAGCAAGTGGGAGCTCTATAGCATTTCTAATATTATATGTAGATGACATATTGTTGATTGGAAATGATGTAGAATTTCTGGATAGCATAAAAGGATACTTGAATAAGAGTTTTCCAATGAAAGACCTCGGTGAAGCTACTTATATATTGGGTATCAAGATCTATAGAGATAGATCAAGACGCTTAATAGGAATTTCACAAAGCACATACCTTGACAAAGTTTTGAAGAAGTTCAAAATGGATCAGTCAAAGAAAGGGTTCTTGCCTGTGTTGTAAGGTGTCAAGTTGAGTAAGACTCAAAGCCTGACCACGACAGAAGATAGAGAGAGAATGAAAGTCATTCCCTATGCCTCAGCCATAGGTTCTATAAAGTATGCCATGTTGTGTACTGATAACCCACAAGTATAGGGGACCGCAACAGTTTTCGAGGGTAGAGTATTCAACCCAAATTTATTGATTCGACACAAGGGGAGCCAAAGAATATTCTTGAGTATTAGCAGTTGAGTTGTGAATCCAATCACACCAGAAAGACTTAATATCTGCAACAAAGTTTTTAGTAGCAAAGTAGTATGGAAGTAACGGTAACAGTGGCAAAAGTAACAGTAGCGATATTGTAGGAATCGTAACTGTGGCAACGAAAAAGTAACTTATCAAAGATCAATACGAAACGAGCTCGTAGGCAATGGATCCATGATAAATAATTATGTCGGATGACATTCATCATGCAACGGTTATAACATAGGGTGACACAGAACTAGCTCCAGTTCATCAATATAATGTAGGCATGTATTTCGAATATAGTCATACGTGCTTATGGAAGAACTTGCATGACATCTTTTGTCCTACCCTCCCATGGCAGCGGGGTCCTATTGGAAACTAAGGGATATTAAGGCCTCCTTTTAACAGAGTACCAGACCAAAGCATTAGCACTTAGTGAGTAAACTCCTCAAACTACGGTCATCATTGGGAGTGGTCCCGACTATTGTCACTCCGGGGTTGCCGGATAATAACACGTAGTAGGTGACTATAACTTGCAAGATAGCATCAAGAACACAAATATATTCATGAAAACATAATAGGTTCAGATCTGAAATCATGGCACTCGGGCCCTAGTGACAAGCATTAAGCATAGCAAAGTAATAGCAACATGAATCTTAGAACATAGTGGATACTAGGGATCAAACCCTAACAAAACTAACTCGATTACATGGTAAATCTCATCCAACCCATCATGGTCTAGCAAGCCTACGATGGAATTACTCACGAACGGCTGTGAGCACCATGAAATTGGTGATGGAGGATGGTTGATGATGACGATGGCAATGGATTCCCGTCTCTGGAGTCCCGAACGGACTCCAGATCTGCCCTCCCGGGGAAGAACAAGGCTTGGCGGAGGCTCCGTATCATAAAACGTGATGAATCCTTCTCTCTTATTTTTTTCTCCCCGAAAGTGAATATATGGAGTTGGAGTTGAGGTCGGTGGAGGTCCAGGGGGCCCACAAGGTCAGAGGGCGCGCCCCCACCCTTGTGGCTAGGGTGTGGGACCCCTGCTGCTCATTCTTTCGCCAATATTTTTATTAATCCCAAAACTTAGCTCCGTGAAGTTTCAGGTCATTCCGAGAACTTTTTATTCCGCACAAAAATAACACCATGGCAATTCTGCTGAAAATAGCGTCAGTCCGGGTTAGTTCCATTCAAATCATGCAAGTTAGAGTCCAAAACAAGGGCAAAAGAGTTTGGAAAAGTAGATACGACGGAGATGTATCAACTCCCCCAAGCTTAAACCTTTGCTTGTCCTCAAGCAATTCAGTTGACAAACTGAAAGTGATAAAGAAAAACTTTTACAAACTATGTTTGATCTTGTTGTTGCAAATATGTAAAGCCAGCATTCAAGTTTTTAGAAAAGATTATGAACTAACCAGATTCACAATAACTTTTAGGTCTCACATTTACCCACATCAATGGCATAATCAACTAGCGAGCAATAATAATAAATCTCGGATGACAACACTTTTCTCAAAACAATCTTGATATGACATAACAAGATGGTATCTCACTAGCCCTTTCCGAGACAACAAAACATAAATGTAGAGCACCCCTGAAGATCAAGGACTAACTAAACATTGTAATTCATGGCAAAAGAGATCCGGTCACCGTCATACTCAATATAAATTAATAACAATGCATACAAATGGCAGTGGTGCTCTCTAACTGGTGCTTTTTATAAGAGGATGATGACTCAGCAATAAAAGTAAATAGATAGGCCCTTCGCAGAGGGAAGCAGGGTTTTGCAGAGGTGCCAGAGCTCGAGTTTTGAAATAGAGATTGAATAATATTTTGAGCGGCATGCTTTCATTGTCAACATAAAAACCAAGAGATCTCGGTATCTTCCATGCTACATACATTATAGGCGGTTCCCAAACAGAATGGTAAAGTCTATACTCCCCCACCACCAACAAGCACACTCCACGGCTGGTCCGAAACAACGGGTACCGTCCAACTAACAACAGTCCTGGGGGAGTTTTGTCTGCAATTATTTTGATTTGATTTGCTTTGAGCATGGGACTGGGCTTCCCGGTTACCAGCCATTTTTCTCGTGAATGATGAGCGGGGTCCACTCACCGTGAGAATAACCCACCTAGCATGGAAGATATTGACAGCCCTAGTTGGTACATGAGCTATTCGAGCATACAAAATAGATTATCATTTGAAGGTTTAGAGTTTGGCACATGCAAATTTACTTGGAACAGCATATAAATACCGCATATAGGAAGGTATGGTGGACTCATATGGAACAACTTTGGGGTTTATGGAACTGGATGTACAAGCAGTATTCCCGCTTAGTACAAGTGAAGGCTAGAAAGAGACGGGGAAGCGACCAACTAGAGAGCGACAACAGTCATAAACATGCATTGAGATTAACCAACATTGAGTGCAAACATGAGTAGGATATAAATCACCATGAACTTAAATATCGTAGAGGCTATGTTGATTTTGTTTCAACTACATGTGTGAACATGTGCCAAGTCAAGTCACTCGAATTATTCAAAGGAGGATACCATCCTATCATACTACATCACAATCATTTTAATTTCCATGTTGACACGCAAGGTAAACCATTATAAACTCCTAGCTAATTAAGCATGACATGAATAACTATAATCTCTAATTGTCATCAAACATGTTACATTCATAATAGGCTGAATCAGGAACGATGAACTAATCATATTTACAAAAACAAGATAGGTCGAGTTCATACCATCTTTTCCTCATCTCAATCATTTCATCATATATCGTCATTATTGCCTTTCACTTGCATGACCGAATGGTGTGGATAATAATAATAGTACACATGCATTGCACCAAGCTGGAATCTTCAAACATTTATTCAAAGGAGAAGACAAGGTACTATGGGCTCTTTGTTAGATCAACAATAATGCATATGAGAGCCACTCAACATTTTCATCGTGGTCTTCTCCTCTCGACCCCCAACGAAAAGAAAAGAATTTCAAAGAAACACACTGAAATATTTTTGGAGTTTTTGTTTTTCTGAAGAAAGTAAAATAAGAACGAGAAAAACTATTTACACGGGAAAGCTCCCAACAAGCAAAAGAAGAACGAGAAATCTTTTTGGGTTTTCTTTTAATACTACAAGTAAGCAAGCATAGAAAGTAAACTAACTACAGCTAATTTTTTGGCTTTTCTTAAGGGTTTTCAAACACAATAAGAAAGCGAGAAAAAGAAATAAACTAGCATGTATAATACAATGAAAAAGTATGAGCACCGACAACTAGAATGAGTGGGTGAACATGAATATAATGTCGGTGAGAAATGCGTACTCCCCCCAAGCTTAGGCTTTTGGCCTAAGTTGGTCTATGCCCATGGATCAAAGTAGCCCTCTCCGGTGTACTGCGGAGGATCCTGGGGGTTCCACTGGTTAGCGAGCTCCTGTGGATCCCACTGATAAATAGACTCATGTTATGGATCAGGTGATGGCTCAAGCTCAGGAGGTGGGGATCATGTCTGTAACACCCTGAGGATCATGCTACAGTAACCCTCTGTGATTAAGCTAATCATGTTGCTAAACAGGGCTTGATCACATTTGGAACACATTTCTTTTCAAACTCCTAATTCAAACTTCAATTAAATTTAAAGTGGAAAATAAAAGTTTTCAAAAATTTAAACAAAAATGTTCGGGCCATGCCAGAAATTGCACTGATAATTATGGTGGAGAAAACACATTTTTATAAAATACCTAAATACTTTTAAATGAAATAAAACAGAAAAGAAAATAAATAAATAAAAAGAAAATACAACAGAAAACAGAACAGACAAAGAAAAAGAAAAAAAAAGGAGGCCCTCCCCCCACTGGACCCCTGGCCCGACTGGGCTGACCCCCGGCCCAGCCCACCTCTCCCACTCGCCCCCTTCCCTGTTCCCCCCACCGGGGTCGGAACAGGGGCAGTCCCCGCCGCACCCCCTCGACGGGGGAGGATAAGGACGCCAGCGCCCCCCCGCCTCCTCGGGCCCCTCTCCCACTCGCCCCCGCTCACCTCTCGGCCTCCGCGCCTCTCTCTCCCCCCCAGATCCGCGCCGCTCCTCCCTTCCCCACGCCCGACGCGGTCGCCGCCGTTCACCGTCGTTCCCGCGGCCACCGTGCCCCAATCGCCACTTCGCCGTGTCGTACGCCGTCGCCGCCCTCGACTACACCACCTCCACCTCTCCGTTGGAGCTCCGAGCCACTGCAACGGCCTCCCCGAGCTCGTCTTCCCCGCACGGCCGCCGTCGATTGCCGCCCCGTTTCGCCGCCTCGAGCCTCCCCGAGCATGCTGCCGTCCCCCTACAGCCTCGCCGTGAGCCTCTCCCCCTCCTCCCCTGTCCTTTCTCTCTCGCGCGCCCCCAGCGGCTTCCCCACGCGCGCCCGAACGCCGCGCCGCGGAGCTCGTCGCCGGCGGGTCTCCGGTGACCATTTGGTCATGGGCGTATGCCCGTTAGCTCGACCGCACCGTGTAGCACCCGCCTAGCTAGCTAGTTCGGCCGCTCGCGCGCCCTAACGCCGCACCCGCCCCAGCCCGAAGTACCTCGCCGCCGGTGAGCTCGTAGCGCTCGTCCCCGCCCGTTCCAGCCGCTCCGGCCACCACCGTTGGACGCGCGGCGCCGAGCCGCGTCGAACGCGCCCAGCCACGACCCCGCAGACCCCCTGTGCGCGAAACCCGCGCCCCTCCCGAGCCGCGCCGCCGCGTTTGGCTCGTCGGAGTTGCTCCGGCGCCGGCCGCCGACGTGGCTGGCCTGGGGCCACCCCAGTGCCTCTGCCAGTGGGCCCCGTGGGCCCCGTTGGCTGGGTCAACCCAGTCAACGTGCTGACTGGGCAGGCCCAGCCACTGACATGCGGGCCCCGCCGCAAAATGAAAAAAAAAGGAAAAGAAAAATGTTTTTATAATTAAAACTAATTAATTAACTTAATCACTCACTGACAGGTGGGCCCAGTAGTTAATTAACTAAAAATTAATTAGTTTAATCTTCTGTTTAACCCACTGTCTATGACAGGTGGGTCCCTCGTGTCAGTTTTAACCAGTCAACCGGACTGTTGACCGCTGACGTCACTCATACGTCATGCTGACGTCATATCCCTTTTCTGTTAATTAAATAATTCCAGAAATTCAAATAATCTTTGAAAATTCATATCTTATAAACCGTAACTCGGATGAAAATGTTTTCTATATGAAAGTTGCTCAGAACGACGAGACGAATCCGAATACGCAGTCCGATCATCCACCACACCTCCCTAACCTATCGAACTAGCAACTTTCCCCCTCCGGTCCGTCTGTCCGAAAACGCGAAACATCGAGAATACTTCCCGGATGTTCCCCCCCTTCGCCGGTACCACCTACTGTCGCGTTAGGGCACACCTAGCACCGCTCATTGTCATGTCACGCATCGTCATGCTTATGTTTGCATTGTATTTACTGTTTCTTCCCCCTCTTCTCTCCGGTAGACTACGAGACCGACACTTCTGCTGCCCAATTCGACTACGGAGTTGACGACCCCTCCTACTTGCCAGAGCAACCAGGCAAGCCCCCCCCTTGATCACCAGATATCGCCTATTCTTCTCTATACTGCTTGCATTAGAGTAGTGTAGCATGTTACTGTTTTTCGATATCCTATCCTGATGCATAGCCTATCCTTGCTACTACTGTTGATACCTTTACCTGCAATCCTACATGCTTAGTATAGGATGCTAGATTTCCATCAGTGGCCCTACATTCTTGTCCGTCTGCTGTGCTATACTATCGGGCCGTGATCACCTGGGCGATGATCACGGGTATATACTTATATACTACATACATGACACATGTGATGACTAAAGTCGGGTCGGCTCGTAGGAGTACCCGCAAGTGGATCTTTGTGGCGGAGCGACAGGGCAGGTTGAGACCGCCTAGGTGAGAGGTGGGCCTGGCCCTGGTCGGCGTTCGCGGATACTTAACACGCTTAACGAGATCTTGGTATTTGATCTGAGTCTGGCCATTTGGTCTATACGCACTAACCATCTACGCGGGAGTAGTTATGGGTATCCCGGCGTCGTGGTATCAGCCAAAGCCTTCTTGACGTCAGCGACTGAGTGGCGCGCACCGGATTGGACTGGAACGCCACTAGGCTAGGTCTGCTTCCGGCCGCGTACGCAACGTGCAGGTGTGCATAGGGCGATGGGCCCAGACCCCTGCGCGCATAGGGTTAGACCGGCGTGCTGACCGCTCTGTTGTGCTTAGGTGGGGCTGCGACGCGTTGATCTTACGAGGCCGGGCATGACCCAGAAAAGTGTGTCCGGCCAAATGGGATCGAGCGTGTTGGGTTATGTGGTGCACCCCTGCAGGGAAGTTTATCTATTCGAATAGCCGTGTCCCTCGGTAAAAGGACGACCCGGAGTTGTACCTTGACCTTATGACAACTAGAACTGGATACTGAATAAAATACACCCTTCCAAGTGCCAGATACAACCCGGTGATCGCTCTCTAACAGGGCGACGAGGAGGGGATCGCCAGGTAGGATTATGCTATGCGATGCTACTTGGAGGACTTCAATCTACTCTCTTCTACATGCTGCAAGATGGAGATGGCCAGAAGCGTAGTCTTCGACAGGACTAGCTATCCCCCTTTTATTCTGACATTCTGCAGTTCAGTCCACTGATATGCCCGTTTACACATATACCCATGCATATGTAGTGTAGCTCCTTGCTTGCGAGTACTTTGGATGAGTACTCACGGTTGCTTCTCTCCCTCTTTTCCCCCTTTCCCTTCTATCTGGTTGTCACAACCAGATGCTGGAGTCCAGGAGCCAGACGCCACCGTCGACGACGACACCTACAGCACTGGAGGTGCCTACTACTACGTGCAGCCCGCTGACGACGATCAGGAGTAGTTAGGAGGATCCCAGGCAGGAGGCCTGCGCCTCGTTCGATCTGTATCCTAGTTTGTGCTAGCCTTCTTAAGGCAAACTTGTTTAACTTATGTCTGTACTCAGATATTGTTGCTTCCGCTGACTCGTCTGTGATCAAGCACTTGTATTCGAGCCCTCGAGGCCCCTGGCTTGTATTATGATGCTTGTATGACTTATTTATGCATTAGAGTTGTGTTGTGATATCTTCCCGTGAGTCCCTGATCTTGATCGTACACATTTGCGTGCATGATTAGTGTACGGTCAAATCGGGGGCGTCACAAGTTGGTATCAGAGCCGACTGCCTGTAGGAATCCCCCTTTCCACACTCCTTGGCCGAAGTCGAGTCTAGACATTACAAAACTTTTACTAACATGGCTGTGTGTCTTACGGGCCCACGTCGCTATTGGGTGGTACTAGTATCTTTTACTCCTCGACCTTTACTCCGGGACTCTGAACTCTCTTCTACTCGGGTTAAACGAATTTACTAACTTTAACACTAGGATCCCGTGACCGCATTCACCCCAAAGTTGGATAAGCCATAGTTGTTTCTTAGAGTAGCATTTTGAACAATTCACACACTGTCATTTGACTCCTTTGAAACGTCTTTGCTTTCAGATGGAACCCACGAGGCAGGTCGTTCGCCACACGATGGCCATTGGTGCCTCGGGATCACCTGCGGTGCTAGTTGAGATGATGACCTATCTGGGTTATCGTTGGCACCCTGAGTACACCGTCTACAAGGAGTATCAGGACTTTAACCAGGAGCAGTACCGTGCCATCGTCCACCTCTACTCTCGGGAGTACGACTCCACTATTGTGCTGCACACCGCACATGGTGTTGGTGTGACCATCGATATGGCTGTCCATGATGCTGCCTATGCTGCTCTGACACGTCTTCGTGGAGAGTATCAGGAGTTGGACACATCCCCTTTCAGGCACATTGCTATCGCATCTGATGTTGGTGCGGAGGGATACTATACTGCTGCCTACTCCACTGTCACCCGAGAGCCCTTCTACCATCAGCACCTGGTTCTGCATGCTGATGGGCTGGATCGAGCTAACCGAGCTCTTCGCCACGAGATGTACACCACCCGTCAGCACCTTTACCGTGCTCTGACGCTGCTGCACCCCTTTGTCCGATCCGGACAGGTACTGCGTACTGCGATCTACCCAGCCAGGACCGTGATGCCCCACGGTGTCGGTTGGCCAGCGGTGGGAGGCTACTCTCCCGCACTTGGTCCTCTTCTGCCACCTGAGCGTCGGGCTCTACACCTGAGTATCCGCGGCCCCCAGTCTGCTGACGTGGAGGGCTATCCGTTGCCTCACTACCAGCTGTCGGGCTACGATTACCTCCACAGTACCTCTTGGGACTGATTTAGTCTTGCTTACTTAAGTATTAGTTGCAGTCGCCGCGAGCCTGTGTGCCGCCTATGATGTTAGTGTCTATGTACTGAACTCTGTGTACTGAACTCTATGCATGAGCCCTTTTGTAAGTTATGCCGACTACTATGTAGTAGCTATCGTGCTCCTCTCGTTATGCATGTGTCATCATGAATGATTCTTGTCTTTGCAAATATTTCTCAATGCTGAACTACCCCTGTTATATATTAGCAGGATGGTTAGACCAGGTGGTCGTGGTCGTGGTGGCGATGCCCCACCACCACCACCTGAGTACATGGCTGGTATGATCCAACAGTTTGAACTGAACCGCCAATTCATGGAAAGTATGATGGCTCAGTTTCCTCGCCCCAATATGAACTAGCAGCAAGCCCAAGTGACTCTTCAAGATTTCATACGCCTCAACCCTACCATCTACCGCAGCTCAACTCAGCCTCTGGATGCTGATGACTGGCTCCGTGACATCACCTATGAGATGGAGTCTGCTGATGTAGCCCCTGCCAGCTATGTCACCTTTGCTTCCTTCTTCTTGAAGGGACCCGCAGCTCAATGGTGGGACAGCCACAGGCGTACTCTGCCAGCTGGAACAATCATCACATGGCCAGACTTCCAAGCTGCTTTCCGTGCCCGCTTCATTCCTCAAGGAGTCATGGACCGGAAGAAGCGTGAGTTCCGCAACCTCACCCAAGGCAACAAAACTGTCGAAGCTTATCAGCGGGAGTTTCTGGACTTGTCCCGCTATGCTGAAGAAGACATTGCAACTGATGCACGCAGACAGGAGAAGTTCCGTGATGGCCTTCAAGCTGACATCAAGCTCGCACTTCTAGTGCATGACTTTGCTGATTTCTCCACCTTGGTGAACAAGGCCATCAATGTCGAAACTGGTCTGCAGGAATACCAGAGCTCTCACAGGCGCAACCGTGACACGGGCTCATCTTCGGGCCCACCCTCACAGAAGCGTAAGATATGGATCCCAAACAGCATGTACCGTCCAAATGCATCTGCCCCAAGGCAGACCTATGCTGCACCTCGTCTGCCTCCACCACCATCTAGGCAGTCAAGACTTCCAGCTCCACCATCCCAAGCTCCTGTTCCCACTCCGAAAAATGGCTTGTGCTTCAGGTGTGGTCAACCAGGGCACCGTGCTAAAGAATGCAACCAGAACCAGAATCAACTGGCCCTTCCAGCAACTGGCCGTGGTAACAATCAGCCCCGCAACAACAATGCTAAGTCTTATGGTCGTGCTCATGCCAACCACGTTGATCTCAACGAAGCTCAAGACCAGCCTGCTACTGTGATGGGTACACTCCTCGTAAATTCAGTACCAGCATCCGTTTTATTTGATACAGGTGCATCGCATTCATTCATGTCAGAAGATTTTGCATACAAGCACGACGTTAAATATGAGGAGATGAACACCTCTGTATTGGTCAAAACCCCCGTGGGACAGTGTCAAACCTCCTTGGTTGGCATCGATGTCCCCGTGGAAATCGAAGGGCTGGAATTCTATGCCCCTCCCATTATCCTGAAGACGTCTAACATCGACCTCATTTTGGGTATGGATTGGTTGAAAGCGCATACTGCTTCTATAGTTTGCGCCACTAAGACCGTCCATCCGCTACACCCTTCAGATGAAATAGTTGCTTACCAAGCTCATCTGGTGCAAAATGCCGAGGCAAGGCTCTATGCATTGAATGCATTGAACGCTGCACCACTCGAGGGCATTGAAAACATTCCCGTCGTGCGTGAATTCCTCGACGTCTTCCCTGAAGAACTTCCAGGGATTCCCCCTGCTAGAGCTGTCGAATTCATCATCGACTTGAAACCAGGCACCACTCCTATAGCCAAGCGACCCTACAAAATGCCGCCGCATGAACTCCTTGAGCTTAAGGAGGAAATCGACAAATCTCTTCGCAAAGGATTCATTCGCCCAAGTTGCTCTCCTTGGGGAGCACCTTCTCTCTTTGTCAAGAAGAAGGATGGGACAAACCGATTAGTTCAAGACTACCGTCCTATAAACCAAGCTACCATTCAGAATAAATACCCTCTTCCTCGGATCAATGATCTGTATGATCAACTGGCGGGTTTGTCAGTGTTCTCTAAGCTCAACTTGAGGTTGGGATACCATCAGATCCGTGTTCGCGAAGAGGATATCCCAAAGACCGCCTTCGTGACTCGCTATGGTTCATACGAGTACACCGTCATGTCTTTCGGTTTAACCAATGCTCCAGCCACCTTCTCTCGTCTGATGAACTATATATTCATGGATTACCTCGACAAGTTCATCGTGTTTTATCTGGATGATATCCTGGTATTCTCAAAGAATGAAGAAGAACATGCTGAACATCTTCGACTTGTGCTGGAAAAGCTACGAGAACATCAATTATATGCCAAGTTCTCCAAATGTGAATTCTGGCTACCGGAAGTAACCTATCTTGGTCATGTCATCTCTAAGGATGGTATTGCCGTCAACCCCGAGCGAGTTCAGGCTATTCTTGATTGGACTCCTCCCAAGAACGTTAAGCAAGTCAGAAGTTTTCTCGGTCTCGCCAGCTATTGTCGTCGATTCGTCGAGAACTTCTCCAAGATCGCCAGGCCTCTGACTAACCTGTTACATAAGGGCGTCAAGTTCCAATGGACAGACAAATGTCAGGAAAGTTTCCAAGCACTCAAAGACAAGTTGACTTCTGCTCCAGTTCTAGCTCCACCTGATACTAAGAAGGACTTCGTCATTTACTGCGACGCTTCCCGTCAAGGATTAGGCTGTGTCCTAATGCAAGACCGCAAAGTGATTGCTTATGCCTCTCGGCAATTGCGCCCTCACAAAGAGAACTACCCAGTTCATGACCTCGAACTTGCTGCTGTCATTCATGCGCTGAAGCAGTGGCGACATTACCTTCTCGGTAATCGTTGCGGGATCTTCACTGACCACCAAAGTCTGAAGTATCTGTTTACTCAGCCAGATCTGAACCTCCGTCAACAGAGATGGATGGAGCTTGTTGCAGACTTTGACTTGGGTATTTCCTATACGCCAGGCAAGGCTAATGTAATGGCTGATGCCTTGAGCCGCAAGTCTTACTGCAACCACCTCCAAGTTCATAAAGTTCAGCCCTCACTTGTTGAAGAATTCAGGAAGCTGAACCTCCATATTGTTCCTTCGGGTGCACTCACTCCCCCTCCTAAGGAGTTTGGCAAGGTGAACCTCCACGTTGTTACCCAGGGTTCCCTCAATACCCTAGTTGCTAAACCAGATCTCGTGGATAGCATCAAAAGGCTACAGAAGTATGACTCTGAAGCCCACAAGATTAAGCGCTACCTCGCAGAAGGAAAGCCCTCATTCTTCACCATTGCTGAAGATGGCACCCTATACTTCAAGGGCCGCCTAGTGGTGCCATGTGCAGAGAAAAACCTGGATATGACACAGGAAGTTATGAAAGAATCTCATGATACGCCTCTGTGTATCCATCCTGGTAGTACAAAGATGTACCAAGACATCCGTCAGAGATTCTGGTGGTCTAATATGAAGCAAGCCATTGCTCGTTATGTTGCTGAGTGTGACGTTTGCTGTCGTATCAAAGCAGAACATCAAAGGCCTACTGGAACTCTGCAACCTATCTCTATTCCTGAATGGAAATGGGACCATGTTGAGATGGACTTCGTCACTGGATTTCCCAAATCACAGAAAGGTAATGATGCTATTCTTGTCGTCATTGACCGGCTTTCCAAAGTTGCACATTTCCTGGCAGTCAAAGAAACGATCACTGCTAGCCAGTTGGCAACGCTCTATATGTCCAGGATTGTTTCACTCCACGGTATTCCATTGGTTATCAGCTCAGACCATGGCAGCTTATTCACTTCAAGATTCTGGGCAAGTTTCCAAGAAGCTATGGGAACTCATCTGTCATTCAGTACTGCGTTTCATCCTCAATTGCAAGGCAAGTTGAACACGTCAACCAAGTCCTCGAAGATATGCTTCGAGCTTGTGTTATTTCCTTCGGCAAGAAATGGGAGGAATCTCTCCCGTATGCTGAGTTCTCTTATAATAATAGCTATCAAGCTAGTCTGAAGATGGCCCCCTTCGAAGTGTTGTATGGACGAAAGTGCCGAACCCCTCTGAACTAGTCAGAAACTGGGGAACGTCCACTCTTCGGTCCGGATATTATCCAAGATGCCGAAGAACAAGTCCGCATTATTCGTGAGAATCTCAAGACTGCTCAGTCACGTCAGAAGAGTCAGTATGACCGTCATCATAAAGACATGGTCTATCAACCTGGCGAAAAGGCTTATCTTCGAGTCACACCTATGAAGGGTGCTCACCGCTTCGGGATCAAGGGCAAACTAGCTCCTCGCTATATTGGCCCATTCACTATTCTCGAAAGGCGTGGAAAAGTGGCATACCAACTGGAGCTACCGCCGAACCTTTCTCAGGTTCACGATGTGTTCCATGTGTCACAGCTCCGCCGTTGCTTCAAGGATCCAATCCGAGCTGTGGATCATGAAGTGCTCGAATTGCAGCAAGACCTTTCCTATAAGGAGCATCCGGTCCGTATTCTCGACCAAGCTGAACGCCACAATGTCCCCTCCCAGTATGCATGAATGTCGGCTGGCAAAACGAAGTACCTGCCTGAATGAATATCGAACAAAACAGGAGCAGGCAAGGTAATAATCTAAAAGGTATTCTCACTAAATAGCAGGTTATAAATAAGTCTCTTTTCCTCATCATGGCGAATAAACTTATGTGCTACCATGTTGTCATAATCTAAACGTATAGTGGGTAGCAATTTCTCCTCTTTTTCATAGTGCCTGATGGGTATCTCAAAATGTTCAGCAAGGCAGGAGGCGAACATACCTCCGAAAATAGGACCCTTTGCACAGTTCATACTCAACCATCTAGCAACCATGGCGCCTAAACTGTAAGTTCTGTCTCTATATAAAACATGGCGCAAAATAGTGAGGTCAGGGGCACTAAGGCCCCCACTCTCTCCAAGACCAATTAAACATCTCCCAGCAAATAATGAATAATAACGCAACACAGGAAGATGTATACTAGCCACTCTCGCTCCCGACACTCCTCTACCCTCCCCTACGGTAATTTCATGAATAAGGCCTTCCACATCACTAGGACGTGGTTCCTCGACGCTACCTTCATAAGGTAATTTACAAACCTCACAAAAGTCATAAAGCATCATTTTTTTGTACTCATCGTATAAGTGAAAGTCTACCGTGGGTGGTGAGCTCCTAGCATGAAAGTGAAAATTTTGCACGAATGTATTAGTGAGTAGGAGATACTGATTACACTGGTCGAGGAGGAAGTCGGTGATGCCTGCATTCCCAGCCAAATAATAGAAATCATCATAAATCCCAGCTGCTTGTAAGAATGCATCACAGGGCCATTCACACGGCCAAATTTCCGCGGTACGAGGAAGATTATACTTGGGCTTTTCCTTCTCCTCATTTTTCTTTTTCCTTCGAACCCCGGCTTGAGGAACCTCTCAAAAATCTCCTCAACATTTTCTTCCTCTGAAAATTTCTGAAATTTTTAGTGACTCGAAATAAAAGTGAACCAAACTCAACAAAATTGATAGCAACTACTCCTACAAGTGCCTAGAGGCTATATCATGCATCAAAACTACTTTGGACCATATAAATTTGACATGCAAGCTCAAGAACAAGGTCACCACAACAGCAAAAAATTTCAATGAATAAAGCACTAGAACAAAAACTAATTGGACCATTGGAGGAGTCACATACCGAAGAACAATTCCCCAAAGCAGTTTTGTGAAAGGAGCTTTGAGCAAGGAGATCAAAAATGGCAGCAAGATGAGCATGAACACGAGTTTGAGCAATGGAGTGCTTTTTATGAGGAAGAAGGAGTGGATGGGTGCTGAAATAAGTGGAGGGGGGCCACGTGGGGCCCATAAGGCTAGGGGGCGTGCCCCAGGGGGGTGGGCGTACCTGAAGGAAATATGCCCTAGAGGCAATAATAAAGTATTATTTATTTCCTTATATCATGATAAATGTTTATTATTCATGCTAGAATTGTATTAACCGGAAACATAATACATGTGTGAATACATAGACAAATAGACTGTCACTAGTATGCCTCTACTTGACTAGCTCGTTAATCAAAGATGGTTATGTTTCCTAGCCATAGACATGAGTTGTCATTTGATTAACGGGATCACCTCATTAGGAGAATGACGTGATTGACTTGACCCATTCCGTCAGCTTAGCACTCGATCGTTTAGTATGTTGCTATTGCTTTCTTCATGACTTATACATGTTCCTATGACTATGAGATTATTTAACTCCCGTTTACCGGAGGAACACTTTGTGTGTTACCAAACGTCACAACGTAACTGGGTGATTATAAAGGTGCTCTACAGGTGTCTCCAAAGGTACTTGTTGGGTTGGCGTATTTCGAGATTAGGATTTGTCACTCCGATTGTCGGAGAGGTATCTCTGGTCCCACTCAGCAATACACATCACTTTAAGCCTTGCAAGCATTGTAACTAATGAGTTAGTTGCGGGATGATGTATTACGGAACGAGTAAAGAGACTTGCCGGTAACGAGATTGAACTAGGTATCGAGATACCGACGATCGAATCTCGGGCAAGTAACATACCGATGACAAAGGGAACAACGTATGTTGTTATGCGGTCTGACCGATAAAGATCTTCGTAGAATATGTAGGAACCAATATGAGCATCCAGGTTCCGCTATTGTTTATTGACCGGAGAGGTGTCTCGGTCATGTCTACATTGTTCTCAAACCCGTAGGGTCCGCACGCTTAAAGTTACGATGATAGTTATATTATGAGTTTATATGTTTTGATGTACCGAAGGTTGTTTGGAGTCCCGGATGTGATCACGGACATGACGAGGAGTCTCGAAATGGTCGAGACATAAAGATTGATATATTGGAAGCCTATGTTTGGACATCGGAAGTGTTCCGGGTGAAATCGGGATTTTTCCGGAGTACCGGGAGGTTACCGGGACCCCCCGGTAACTTAATGGGCCTTAGTGGGCCTAGGTGGAAGAGAGGAGAGGAGGCCAGGGCAGGGCCGCGCCCCCCTTCCCCCCAGTCCGAATAGGACAAGGAGAGGGGGGCGGCGCCCCCCTTCCTTCCTCCCCTCCACCTCTTCCCCCTTCCACTCCTAGTCCAACATGGAAAAAGGGGGGAGTCCTACTCCCGGTAGGAGTAGGACTCCTCCTGGAGCGCCACACCTCCTTGGCCGGCGGCCTCACCCTTGCACCTTTATATACGGGGGTAGGGGGGCACCTCTAGACACACAATTGATCAACGATCTTTTAGCCGTGTGCGGTGCCCCCCTCCACCAAATTTCACCTCGATAATATTGTAGCGGAGCTTAGGCGAAGCCTTGCATCGGTAGAACATCATCATCGTCACCACGCCGTCGTGCTGACGAAACTCTCCCTCAATACTCAGCTGGATCAGAGTTCGAGGGACGTCATCGAGCTGAACGTGTGCTGAACTCGGAGGTGCCGTGCGTTCGGTACTTGATCGGTCGGATCGTGAAGACGTATGACTACATCAACCGTGTTGTGTTAACGCTTCCGCTTTCGGTCTACGAGGGTACGTGGACAACACTCTCCCCTCTCGTTGCTATGCATCACCATGATCTTGCGTGTGCGTAGGAATTTTTTTGAAATTACTACGTTCCCCAACAGTGGTATCAGAGCCTGGTTTTATGCGCTGATGCTATGCACGAGTAGAACACAAGTGAGTTGTGGGCGATATAAGTCATACTGCTTACCAGCATGTCATACTTTGGTTCAGCGGTATTGTGAGATGAAGCGGCCCGGACCGACATTACGCGTACGCTTACGCGAGACTGGTTTCACCATTGCGAGCACTCGTTGCTTAAAGGTGACTGGCGGGTGTCTGTCTCTCTCACTTTAGTTGAACCGAGTGTGGCTACGCCTGGTCCTTGCGAAGGTTAGAACAGCACCAACTTGACAAACTATCATTGTGGTTTTGATGCGTAGGTAAGAACGGTTCTTGCTAAGCCCGTAGCAGCCACGTAAAACTTGCAACAACAAAGTAGAGGACGTCTAACTTGTTTTTGCAGGGCATGTTGTGATATGATATGGTCAAGACATGATGCTATATTTTATTGTATGAGATGATCATGTTTTGTAACCGAGTTATCGGCAACTAGCAGGAGCCATATGGTTGTCGCTTTATTGTATGCAATGCAATCGCCATGTAATTGTTTTACTTTATCACTAAGCGGTAGCGATAGTCGTAAAAGCAATAAGTTGGCGAGATGACAACGATACTACGATGGAGATCAAGGTGTCGCATCGGTGACGATGGTGATCATGACGGTGCTTCGGAGATGGAGATCACAAGCACAAGATGATGATGGCCATATCATATCACTTATATTGATTGCATGTGATGTTAATATTTTATGCATCTTATCTTGCTTTGATTGACGGTAGCATTATAAGATGATCTCTCACTAAAATTTCAAGATAAAAGTGTTCTCCCTGAGTATGCACGGTTGCGAAAGTTGTTCGTGCCGAGACACCACGTGATGATCGGGTGTGATAGGCTCTACGTTCAAATACAACGGGTGCAAAACAGTTGCACACGCGGAATACTCAGGTTAAACTTGACGAGCCTAGCATATGCAGATATGGCCTCGGAACACGGAGACCGAAAGGTCGAGCGTGAATCATATAGTAGATATGATCAACATAGTGATGTTCACCATTGAAACTACTCCATCTCACGTGATGATCGGACATGGTTTAGTTGATTTGGATCACGTAATCACTTAGATGATTAGAGGGATGTCTATCTAAGTGGGAGTTCTTAAGTAATATGATTAATTGAACTTGAATTTATCATGAACTTAGTACCAGATAGTATCTTGCTTGTCTATGTTAATTGTAGATAAATGGCCCGTGCTGTTGTTCCGTTGAATTTTAATGCGTTCCTTGAGAAAGCAAAGTTGAAAGATGATGGTAGCAATTACACGGACTGGGTCCGTAACTTGAGGATTATCCTCATTGCTGCACAAAAAAATTACGTCCTGGAAGCACCGCTGGGTGCCAGGCCTCCTGCAAGAGCAACACCAGAAGTTATGAACGTCTGGCAGAGCAAAGCTGATGACTACTCGATAGTTCAGTGTGCCATGCTTTACGGCTTAGAACCAGGTGTTCAACGACGTTTTGAACGTCATGGAGCATATGAGATGTTCCAGGAGTTGAAGTTAATATTTCAAGAAAATGCCCGGATTGAGAGATATGAAGTCTCCAATAAGTTCTACAGCTGCAAGATGGAAGAGAATTGTTCTGTCAGTGAGCATATACTCAAAATGTCTGGGGTATAATAATCACTTGATTCAACTGGGAGTTAATCTTCCGGATTATAGCGTCATTGACAGAATTCTTCAATCACTGCCACCAAGCTACAAGAGCTTCGTGATGAACTATAACATGCAAGGGATGAATAAGACAATTCCCGAGCTCTTCGCAATGCTAAAGGCAGCGGAGGTAGAAATCAAAAAGGAGCATCAAGTGTTGATGGTCAGTAAGACCACTAGTTTCAAGAAAAAGGGCAAAGGGAAGAAGAAGGGGAACTTCAAGAAGAACAGCAAGCAAGTTACTGTTCAGGAGAAGAAACCCAAGTCTGGCCCTAAGCCTGAAACTGAGTGCTTCTACTACAAGCAGACTGGTCACTGGAAGCGGAACTGCCCCAAGTATTTGGCGGATAAGAAGGATGGCAAGGTTAACAAAGGTATATGTGATATACATGTTATTGATGTGTATCTTACTAATACTCGCAGTAGCACTTGGGTATTTGATACTGGTTCTGTTGCTAATATTTGCAACTCGAAACAGGGGCTACGGATTAAGCGAAGATTGGCTAAGGACGAGGTGACGATGCGCGTGGGAAATGGTTCCAAAGTCGATATGATCGCGGTCGGCACACTACCTCTACATCTACCTTCGGGATTAGTTTTAGACCTAAATAATTGTTATTTGGTGCCAGCGTTGAGCATGAACATTATATCTGGATCTTGTTTAATGTGAGACGGTTATTCATTTAAATCATAGAATAATGGTTTTTCTATTTATATGAATAATATCTTTTATGGTCATGCACCCTTGAAGAGTGGTCTATTTTTAATGAATCTCGAGAGTAGTGACACACATATTAATAATGTCGAAGCCAAAAGATGCAGAGTTGATAATGACAGTGCAACTTATTTGTGGCACTGCCGTTTAGGTCATATCGGTGTAAAGCGCATGAAGAAACTCCATACTAATGGACTTTTGGAATCACTTGATTATGAATCACTTGGTACTTGCGAACCGTGCCTCATGGGCAAGATGACTAAAACACCGTTCTCCGGAACTATGGAGAGAGCAACAGATTTATTGGAAATCATACATACAGATGTATGTGGTCCGATGAATATTGAGGCTCGTGGCGGATATCGTTATTTTCTCACCTTCACAGATGATTTGAGCAGATATGGGTATATCTACTTAATGAAACATAAGTCTGAAACATTTGAAAAGTTCAAAGAATTTCAGAATGAAGTTGAAAATCATCGTAACAAGAAAATAAAATTTCTACGATCTGATCGTGGAGGAGAATATTTGAGTTACGAGTTTGGCCTACATTTGAAACAATGCGGAATAGTTTCGCAACTCACGCCACCCGGAACACCACAGCGTAATGCTGTGTCCGAATGTCGTAATCATACTTTACTAGATATGGTGCGATCTATGATGTCTCTTACTGATGTACCGCTATCGTTTTGGGGTTATGCTTTAGAGACGGCTACATTCACTCTAAATAGGACAACATCGAAATCCGTTGAAACGACACCTTATGAACTATGGTTTGGCAAGAAACCAAAGTTGTCGTATCTTAAAGTTTGGGGTTGCGATGCTTATGTGAAGAAACTTCAACCTAATAAGCTCGAACCTAAATCGGAGAAATGTGTCTTCATAGGATACCCAAAGGAGACTGTTGGGTACACCTTCTATCACAGATCCGAAGGCAAGACATTCGTTGCTAAGAATGGATCCTTTCTAGAGAAGGAGTTTCTCTTGAAAGAAGTGAGTGGGAGGAAAGTAGAACTTGACGAGGTAACTGTACCTGCTCCCTTATTGGAAAGTAGATCATCACAGAAACCAGTTTCTGCGACACCTACACCAATTAGTGGGGAAGTTAATGATAATGATCATGAAACTTCAGATCAAGTTATTACTAAACCTCGTAGGTCAACCAGATTAAGATCCGCACCAGAGTGGTACGACAATCCTGTTCTGGAGGTTATGTTACTAGACCATGACGAACCTACGAACTATGAAGAAGCGATGGTGAGCCCAGATTCCGCAAAATGGCTTCAGGCCATGAAATCCGAGATAGGATCCATGTATGAGAACAAAGTATGGACTTTGGTTGACTTGCCCGATGGTCGGCAAGCCATTGAAAATAAATGGATCTTCAAGAAGAAGACTGACGCTGATGGTAATGTTACTGTCTATAAAGCTGGACTTGTTGCGAAAGGTTTTCGACAAGTTCAAGGGATTGACTACGATGAGACCTTCTCACCCGTAGCGATGCTTAAGTCTATCCGAATCATGTTAGCAATTGCCGCATTTTATGATTATGAAATTTGGCAAATGGATGTAAAAACTGCATTCCTGAATGGATTTCTGGAAGAAGAGTTGTATATGATGCAACCAGAAGGTTTTATCGATCCAAAGGGAGCTAACAAAGTGTGCAAGCTCCAGCGATCCATTTATGGACTGGTGCAAGCCTCTCGGAGTTGGAATAAACGCTTTGATAGTGCGATCAAAGCATTTGGTTTTATACAGACTTTTGGAGAAGCCTGTATTTACAAGAAAGTGAGTGGGAGCTCAGTAGCATTTCTGATATTATATGTGGATGACATATTGCTGATTGGAAATGATATAAAATTTCTGGATAGCATAAAAGGATACTTGAATAAGAGTTTTTCAATGAAAGACCTCGGTGAAGCTGCATATATATTAGGCATTAAGATCTATAGGATAGATCAAGACACTTAATTGGACTTTCACAAAGCACATACCTTGACAAAGTTTTGAAGAAGTTCAAAATGGATCAAGCAAAGAAAGGGTTCTTGCCTGTACTACAAGGTGTGAGATTGAGTAAGACTCAATGCCCGACCACTGCAGAAGATAGAGAGAAGATGAAAGATGTTCCCTATGCTTCAGCCATAGGCTCTATCATGTATGCAATGTTGTGTACCAGACTTGATGTGTGCCTTGCTATAAGTTTAGCAGGGAGGTACCAAAGTAATCCAGGAGTGGATCACTGGACAGCGGTCAAGAACATTCTGAAATACCTGAAAAGGACTAAGGATATGTTTCTCGTTTATGGAGGTGACAAAGAGCACATCGTAAATGGTTACATTGATGCAAGCTTTGACACTGATCCGGACGATTCTAAATTGCAAACCGGATACGTATTTACATTGAACGGTGGAGCTGTCAGTTGGTACAGTTCTAAGCAAAGTGTCGTGGCGGGATCTACGTGTGAAGCGGAGTACATAGCTGCTTCGTAAGCAGCAAATGAAGGAGTCTGGATGAAGGAGTTCATATCCGATCTAGGTGTCATACCTAGTGCATCGGGACCAATGAAAATCTTTTGTGACAATACTGGTGCAATTGCCTTAGCAAAGGAATCCAGATTTCACAAGAGAACCAAGCACATCAAAAGACGCTTCAATTCCATCCGGGATTTAGTCCAGGTGGGAGACATAGAAATTTTCAAGATACATACGGATCTGAATGTTGGCCGTTAACTAAGCCTCTTCCACGAGCAAAACATGATCAGCACCAAGACTCCATGGGTGTAAGAATCATTACCGTGTAATCTAGATTATTGACTCTAGTTCAAGTGGGAGACTGAAGGAAATATGCCCTAGAGGCAATAATAAAGTATTATTTATTTCCTTATATCATGATAAATGTTTATTATTCATGCTAGAATTGTATTAACCGGAAACATAATACATGTGTGAATACATAGACAAACAGAGTGTCACTAGTATGCCTCTACTTGACTAGCTCGTTAATCAAAGATGGTTATGTTTCCTAGCCATAGACATGAGTTGTCATTTGATTAACGGGATCACCTCATTAGGAGAATGACGTGATTGACTTGACCCATTCCGTCAGCTTAGCACTCGATCGTTTAGTATGTTGCTATTGCTTTCTTCATGACTTATACATGTTCCTATGACTATGAGATTATGCAACTCTCGTTTACCGGAGGAACACTTTGTGTGCTACCAAACGTCACAACGTAACTGGGTGATTATAAAGGTGCTCTACAGGTGTCTCCAAAGGTACTTGTTGGGTTGGCGTATTTCGAGATTAGGATTTCTCACTCCGATTGTCGGAGAGGTATCTCTGGGCCCACTCAGTAATACACATCACTTTAAGCCTTGCAAGCATTGTAACTAATGAGTTAGTTGCGGGATGATGTATTACGGAACGAGTAAAGAGACTTGCCGGTAACGAGATTGAACTAGGTATCGAGATACTGACGATCGAATCTCGGGCAAGTAACATACCGATGACAAAGGGAACAACGTATGTTTTTATGCGGTCTGACCGATAAAGATCTTCGTAGAATATGTGGGAACTAATATGAGCATCCAGGTTCCGCTATTGGTTATTGACCGGAGAGGTGTCTCGGTCATGTCTACATAGTTCTCGAACCCGTAGGGTCCCCACGCTTAAAGTTACGATGACAGTTATATTATGAGTTTATATGTTTTGATGTACTGAAGGTTGTTCAGAGTCCCGGATGTGATCACGGACATGACGAGGAGTCTCGAAATGGTCGAGACATAAAGTTTGATATATTGGAAGCCTATGTTTGGACATCGGAAGTGTTCCGGGTGAAATCGGGATTTTTCCGGAGTACCGGGAGGTTACCGGAACCCCCCGGTAACTTAATGGGCCTTAGTGGGCCTAGGTGGAAGAGAGGAGAGGAGGCCAGGGCAGGGCCGCGCCCCCCTTCCCCCCAGTCCGAATAGGACAAGGAGAGGGGGGCGGCGCCCCCCTTCCTTCCTCCCCTCCACCTCTTCCCCCTTCCACTCCTAGTCCAACATGGAAAAAGGGGGGGTCCTACTCCCGGTAGGAGTAGGACTCCTCCTGGCGCGCCACACCTCCTTGGCCGGCGGCCTCCCCCTTGCACCTTTATATACGGGGGCAGGGGGGCACCTCTAGACACACAATTGATCAACGATATTTTAGCCGTGTGCGGTGCCCCCCTCCACCAAATTACACCTCGATAATATCGTAGCGGAGCTTAGGCGAAGCCCTGCGTCGGTAGAACATCATCATCGTCACCACGCCATCGTGCTGACGAAACTCTCCCTCAACACTCGGCTGGATCGGAGTTCGAGGGACGTCATCGAGCTGAACGTGTGCCGAACTCGGAGGTGCCGTGCGTTCGGTACTTGATCGGTCAGATCGTGAAGACGTACGACTACATCAACCGCATTGTGTTAACGCTTCCGCTTTCGGTCTACGAGGGTACGTGGACAACACTCTCCCCTCTCGTTGCTATGCATCACCATGATCTTGCGTGTGCGTAGGAATTTTTTTGAAATTACTACGTTCCCCAACAGTGCCCTCCACCCTTGTGGCCAGCTGGTGATGCCCCCTGGTGTGTTCTTAGCACCAGAAATTCTAAAATAAAAAATAAAAAATCATATCCAATTTTGAGGGCATTTGGAGAACTTTGATTTTCGAGACATTTTTTATTGTATGGATAATTCAGAAAGCAGACAGAAAATAATATTTTTGCTTTATTTAAACTAAATAACTGAAAGTAAAATATGGGTATAGAGAGTTGTGCCTTCTAAATTCATCCATCTCATGCTCATCAAAAGGAATCCATTAACAAGGTCGATCAAGTCTTATTAACAAACTTCTTTCGAATGACATGAAACCGGAGAATTTTTGAATAACACTAGGTTACCCCAGCGGGGATATGCATTTCCCCAACAATAAGAATATCATATTTCTTTTTGACAGTAGGAAGAGGGAATTCAAAACCTCCAATAGTAATAGTTGAAAATTTTCCAATAGAATTGATACTATGAACTTGAGGTTGTTTCTTCGGAAAATGTACCGTATGCTCATTACCATTAACATGAAAAGTGGCATTGCCTTTGTTGCAATCAATAACAGCCCCTGCAGTATTCAAAAAGGGTCTACCAAGGATAATCGACATACTATTGTCCTCGGGAATATCAAGAATAACAAAGTCTGTTAATGAAAGTGCTAGTTATCGACTAGGGGGGTGAATAGGCGATTTTTATGAAAGTCTTCAAAACATGGAAGTTTCAAAGACAAACGATAGAAATGAACCTATTAACATGCAGCAGAAGGTAGACTACACTAGGCAAGCCATAGTCAAGTATTCAATGAAGTGAAAGCACGAAGACTAATAACAGCTAGGTAGAATGGATCAGGATGGAAGACAGTATGAAGCCAAACAACAATAGTCGTCACACAATGAAGATAACAGATAATGCAAGCAGGCAATGACTTCACGAAGACAAACTATAAGTAAAGAGAGGGAGAAGATAGAACCAGTCTCTTGGTGAGGACAAGGATTTATTGGACCAGTTCCAGTTGCTGTGACAACTGTACGTCTGGTTAGGGAGGCTGAGATTCAACTCAGAAGACCGCGTCTTCACCTTATTCCCCTTGAGCTAAGGACACCCAGTCCTCGCCCAATCACTCTGGTAAGTCTTCAAGGTAGACTTCCAAACCTTCACAGACTTCATTCACCGGCAATCCACAATGACTCTTGGATGCTCAGAACGCGATGCCTAACCGGTTGGAGGATTCACAGTCCTCAAGTGTAACAAGTCTTCAGGTCACGCGGACAGAAAGACTTCAGTGATGCCTAACACTCTTTGGGCTCTGGGTGTTTTGGCCTTTGTCCTCGCAAGGATTTCTCTCTCTCAAATGCTTCGGAGGTGGGTTGCTCTCAAACGACAAAAGCCGTGCACTAACTCTGAGCAGCCACCAATTTATGGTGTAGGGGGTGGGCTATTTATAGCCACTAGGCAACCCGACCTGATTTGTCCGAAATGACCCTGGGTCACTAAGGAACTGACACGTGTTCCAACGGTCAGATTTCAAACACACGCGACAGCTTGACTTGGGCTACAAGTAAAGCTGACTCATCCAGCTCTGGATAAGATTTGCTCTCATTGTCTTCGCTCGAAGACATAGGATTTGGTTGAGCATCACTTCAGTCACTCTGACTTTGTTCACTTGGACCCCACTTAACAGTACGGTGGTTCCTATGACTCAACAAAGAAGAAAAGGAAACTACGAAACAACTATGTCTTCGCACTCCATAGTCTTCACATGAATGTCTTCTCGAGTCATAAACTTCGATGTGATTGTCTTCACGTACCACAATTGTCTTCAATGTCTTCATACATTTTTAGGGGTCATCTCCGGTAGGTAAACCGAATCAATGAGGGACTACTACCTGTGTTATCCTGCAATTCTCACAAACACATTAGTCCCTCAACCAGGTTTGTCATCAATACTCCAAAACCAACTAGGGGTGGCACTAGATGCACTTACAATCTCCCCCTTTTTGGTGATTGATGACAAACTGGTTGAAGTTTTCAACGGGGATAAAAGTATGTGAAATTGTAAAGGATTAAGATATTGTCTTCATAAGTAGTAAAAGGCTCCCCCTGAAGATGTGCATATAAGTATTTTGCTTTTGAATGCAAATACACATGGCAGGTTGTACTTGTGGAAATCCTCTTCTACTAATGAAGACAATTCATTATGCATGAAAGGATATAACGAAGGTAATGACATGCATAATGAAAAATGGATGTCTGCGAAATGACTTCGTGCGGGATTTATCATTGCACATGCGGAATTTATCATCGCATCACATAGTTGGCAGAAAGAGGTAGCAGACGGCCATCAAGTTTAAGTGTTACAACTGAAAGAACCAAAAGTATCAAAAGAGGGAGTTGTAAACACTTGGCAAAATATAAAGCAACCATCCATATGGACCCACTTGAAGACTATCAACTCATATGCTTCTCCCCTTTTGTCAATAAGGACCAAAAAGGGTTGAAGACATAGAGCCTCTACTCGTACCCATGAGGAGTAGGTGAAGCAGCAGGGTCGTCGTTGAGGTTCGATGGTGCAGAAGAACTTGGTGCAGTGTCGATACGCGCCGAAGTTGGAGGTGGTGAAGTAGCATCATCTTCATCATCGATGACTCTGGCATTAACAGTTGCTACAGAGGATGAGTACTCAGAGTCTTCGAGAGAGGGAGTCCGACACAAGAAGGCGTTTCTCCGAGGAGTGGTATCAAACTTGAATCTCTCTGTGAAACCATCATCTTGAAGATCAGCTTCAGCACTGAGCAATGTCAGACTCTTCCACGACCTCCGACAGGTTTCATGAGTGACAAATGCATTCTTGGTGGCAAGGTTGCGAATGCGATTGACATCCACTAGGAGGCTTTGCATCTGACGCTTTAGCCAGTCGTGATGCTTATCCTGCTTTTGATGCAGGGCGACGAGAAGCTCTCGGTCGTCAAGAACACGAGAACGCTTCTGAGGCCTTTGAGCAATAGTGCTTTCAGTGGCTTCAGTATGGGCACGATGAGGTGCACGTGTATTGCCAGCCAAAGGATAAACACGAGTAGCAGCCAGAACGCCTTCAATGGGTTGAGTGAAGCTTTGGTGATCGGCATTGTGAAGATAAATTGCCTCCTTGGCAGGCTCTGGGTAGATGGCTTCAACAGACATATCAACCTCTGGCAAGAATATCAGATGGTTGCGCGCAGACGGCTGATAGTTGACAGCAGAGTGAAGCTTGATAAGGCACGTAACCCATGGAGCATAGAACTTCACACCAAAGAGATCAGAGCCAGATGCAGCTAATTGCCTGATGAAGAAGTCTTGAGCATTGAAGCTGATGCCATTGAAGATATAGAAAACCAATGTCTTCATTGCTCCTTCAAGCTTCGCTGCAGGAGAATGTCCCTTGATAGGCCATAGAGTTCGCCTGATAATATGATAAATAGTGCGGGGCAGATACTCTAGGTCTTCAACAAAGAATTCCCTTAGATATTCAGCGTCGCGTGGCACTGGCTTCATCATGCTCAGCATTTGGCTCAGGCTTCTGGAAGATGCTCTCCAAAGCATTGCGGTGAAGCTGACAACCAGGCTCAAAGAGTTCACCTGGAGTGGGCAGGCCAGTGAGCTCAATAATATCAAGAGCTTTGGCTTCGTGGTGTACATTGCCTGTCATCCACTCAAGGATCCATGTCTTCGGATCCCTGTTGTAGCCGCGAATGTGGAGGGTGGCATAGAATTGTAGCAGAAGCTCTTCGTTCCAGCGCTCTTTATCAGTCACAAATTGTAGCAGACCAGCATCTCGGAAACAATCAAGGGCTCTTCTAAGCAGGGCAGGCCAGCAATAGCTTCGCAGTCTAGACGCATATGGGGAAAGATGCGCCCTTGATCATAAAGAACACAAGAGTAGTAACTGCGCTGCTGATAGCTCCAGAACCGATCAGATGAAATTCTTGGCTTCGAGTATGGGTTCTTGTCGCTGTTAAAGAAGGTCTTGTGTGCAATGAAGCCATTCACATTGAAAGATCCTGGTGAAGTTGCAGTACCTGGAAACCTTGGCAGCCTTGGTTTTGGCTTCTGGACCTGAGGCCTGTGCTCCACATGATAGTCAAATTGAGGTCCGGGAGCAGGAGGAGGAACCAGAATAGGCCAGCGAACCATGACAGGTTGGCCGCGGTCAAATGCCAGCTCAATAGTGTGTGGCCTTGGAGGCGGTATAGGAGCATCAACATTGACATCAGCTGCTAGTGGTACAATGGCTTTAGGTGCAATATTGACTTCAGGGGACACATTCACCTCTGGCGCCATATTTGCTTCAGGCGCCACATTTGCTTCAGCCATGACAACGTCATTGGCTTCAGTATTGGTGTTGGTGACCGCCTCAGTATTATGAACCTCCACTTGAGTAGCTGGAGGGTCGGACATGTTCTCCTCGAGAACAACTTCATGGTTGGACGGGGGTGTAGCAACACGTTCTTCTTCTTGACGGGGTTCTTCTTGTTCATCGGCTGATGCAGCCGGAATGTCTTGAGCAGCTTTGGCTTCAGACTCCGAGACGTTCGCAGTTGGAGTGGCTTCAGGAAACACTTGGCGTCATACTGAGTGGTGGTGCTCTTCTCCTTCTGGAACACTCGAAAGAGTGACTTGTGGCCTTGTTCCTTTGCGAAGCCTGCGAAATGCGGGCGACGCTTGTGGAGAGGGAGTTGTCTGGGCCAGAAAGTCGTCATCATCAAGCACCGGAGTGGTGACTTGAGTTGGGGGAGTACTTGGTGATTCTTCTTGACGGGGGGAGTCTTGAGGGTGATCAGCCCATGAATCATCCTGAGCAATTGGCGTCAAAGGATGACCAATGCTGATGAGTTCGCTGTTTGTGAGAACGAGCGATGATACCGTTTGGTGCTCAATCTGAGGAAGGACTTCATCATCATTTACATTGTCTTGGGGACCAATGTCTTCAGCTGCGGTGTGGACAACAGCTGGATCTTCTTGAGCTTCAGGAGCCTCTGTGGTAGCAGGCTCGTGAACTATTAAACGACGCTCTCGGTGTTCGGACACAGGACGAGCAACTGAGATTGGCTCAACGACAAGGGGCTCTGTGGGAGCAGCCCGATCTTTCTTCTTTGTCTTTCTTTTCTTGGTCGGTGGAGCATCGTCATTGGTGTTCTTGGACTTGCGCTTTTTGGCTTCGGCTTCAGCTGCCCTTGTTTTCTTGAGTTCTGAAGCAACTTTGGGGACCTTAGGCTTCGAGCCTGTCATGCTGGCGGGGAAGACAATGCGAGGTTCTTCCCGCCTGGATGCTTCCGCTGGGGCCACAGCAGGCTTCTTCTTCTTGGCAGCCATCTTGGGGTCGATGCCAGGACGCCCAAGTGCCCTGCGCTTCTCGGCTTCATTGTGAGCTTGAACACATTTGGCAGCGAGGTGTTTCATTCGCTCTCGTGAACCTTTTGTCTTCACATTTCTTGTGAAACGCCTCCTTGAGCTCATGCATCATTTGCTTGAAGTTTTGGACATCAGTCACACTGAGCTTGGCCATGTGCTTCTTGAACTGGGCTTTTTCATAGTCAATTTTGTTCTTCAGTTCAACAATCCTCTGAGCTAGAGCCAGCTCAGGAGCAATGGCTCTGTGGAAGGAGACACTGAGGCCAATTGGGAGCTGAAGATCATCAAAACTGAGGTTTGGGCTGTCAAACCACTCATCAATGAAATTGTTCAATATGTCCACGTCAAAGAGGGGCAAATCGTTTGAAGATTTTCGCCTCTTGCTTGCTCTTTATCAGCAGCTCAAGAGCATCATCGCCAAGATCATCGTCACTAGACAGATCAATGGCTTCAGTCTTGTTCCTCAGAACGGCAGCTGGGGTCAGTGCTTGATCAGTAATCTGCATGGGCTTCTTCTTCTTCCCGGTCTTGGAGATGCGAGAGAGATCTTCAGAATGCACACTTGGTGCAGGAGGAGCAGTGGCTAGAGGCTTCGCACGCGAAGCTATTGGTGCAGTGGAGGGCTTTGAAGCCTCGGATTTCTTCTGCTTCTGTGGTTTTGGTGGAGCAGGCGCTTCATCAGAATCAGCGTCGTCTACAGAGTGCTCCACAGCTGCCCCCTGAAGAACAATGTGTGTGATGAGACCTTCAAGGTTGTAGAAGGGCCCAACGATATTGGGTTCAGTATCGCGTGTGCCATCGGCCCGAGGAGCAGAGGGACCAGGGTTGAAGTCTAATCCCAGTGACTTCTTGTTCTTCGCTGCAGAGTCCTTGGCAAACTTGTAGTTGTGCTTGAACAGATTGTCTTCACGGCACCATAGCAGAGAAGATGGGTCGGCATCTGCAGGCTGTGGTCCACGGACCATGCAAGGGTAGAAACCCTGAGCAATAGCTTTAGATTTGGTCTTGGGTTGAAGATTTTTATAGAGAATATGTCCCCAAGGACGCTTGATGGCATTCTTTTCAGCATATTCCTTGGTGACGAATCTGTACTTGAACCATTGCTCGGCCCAATATCTTCGAATCCATTGGATTCGTGTTTTGTGTTGGCCATAGCTCTCTTCAAGATCAGTTTTGTATAACTCATACAGATCTTCAGGCAAATCCATTGAAGTGCCCCCGCGGCGCTGTCTGCCTCCCTTCCTTGCTGACTTTTCTGTGGCCATGTAGTTCAGACTGAATGGCTTCAAAGCTGTCAAAGGCTTCCGTCTGCTGGTCAGACAAGAACTAGCTTCGGGAGAATTGATGTGATGCTGTAAGAATTCTGCAAATGAATGCAGACTATGAGAACAAAGGGATTGTCCCACGGACATGTACCTGTGACAGCATTTAGAGATGCGAGGGAAGGGGAAGAGGTCATATGCATTCTCGGAAGATCTTGAAGATAAATCAGTTTTGAAGACATTGACCTCATAGCACGAAGACATTCACTTATATGTTGGGAGTTGGTTCCAGATTTGTACGAATCCAAGAATAGGTACAAGTGAGGAATCTAACTATGTGTGAAGCATAAGTGAATATACTAGGCATATTATGAGATTCAGAATAGGATAGATGCAAATTTTAGCCACAGAAACCACTTTTGGTGAAGAAGGATGAATCTATCGGATCAAAAAAGGCAGTAAAAGTGAGTTTTAGTTACCACACGAAGAACTGCTAGACAGAGTAGAGAGGAGGCCGAGCAGTTCGATCTTCCGTGCCCTAACTTGGCGATAGAAGACACCTACGACGGCGGCAGAGAAGACAAGGTCTGCGGCCGGCGTGAGGACGGCGTCGGTGAGGTCGCGGCAGCTAAGCGCTTCGTCGTCGGTGTCGTCGGGAGCTAGCGGTGGCGCTAGGGTTTGTCTGAGGTGGAGAGGTGGAAGAAGTGTTTTTGACCGTGATGTGATGTGTATTTATAAGGAAAGGGACAACACAACGCAATTACGCAGGTGCCCCTGGCGGTTCACATCTGAGGGACACATGGCAAACATGCAACACATTGGAAGTTGTTCCATGTTCCCACGCACGCCTGGACTGTTGGGTGGTCATTCCGGCTTCTCCGGATTTCAGGCAATAAGGACTCAACATTTAAAACAGATTCAATGTTTGTCTCTGTATCTTCTGCTGACAAGGACGCAGAGAAGACATTCGACGGTTTCAATAGAATGCATATGATTTGGATAGATAGAATTTGAGGTAGAAGCATAGAAGAGGTTAGGGTCCGATCACATTCACTTAGTCCAAAAGATTCAAACGAGAAGACATAGCTATAAGTGAATGCTGTAGAGGACAGAACACAAATATATGTATATATCTGAGTAAGACTAAATCAACAAAGTGAAGATCAGCATGAAGACAAATCAATGTTGAAGATAAATCAAATGCGAAGACTTAGCAAATTCAATGCCAAGAGAAAACACTCCAAACAAAAGTTTGGTGGTGGCGTTACCCACTGTATAGGAAGTATTAGACCCAGACACGACGCACAATTATCGTGGCGCTCCGAAGTCAAATTCCACATTAATGTATTCACACTCAGTGTGTAAGTCTTCATTGATTGAAGATATACATTACTTTGTGTGTTGCACATCTAAGTCATCAACATGCGTAAGTGTTAGGATGTGTGCCTAATCACAGGACATTCGAGGATTCCAAGATATTTAGCTCACACCGCAACTTGCAAAACCTTTTCTCATCCAAGGGCTTTGTGAAGATATCTGCCAATTGCTCTTCAGTGTTGACGTGAATGATATCAATATCTTCCTTCATGACATGATCTCTGAGAAAGTGATGACGAATCTCAATGTGCTTTGTCTTCGAGTGCTGAACTGGGTTGTTGGCTGTAACATCCCAAATTTTCAATTTGGTATGTTATACATAGATCATCATTGCATATCATATTTTATTGCATTTTGATAAATCCTCGATAAATCCTAAGCAACTCAAGGACCCTCGGAGAGAGTTGGGGATTTTCTCAAATTTTCATATTTGATTTTCATCAAATAATAAAGCGAGGATTTTGGTTTTAATTATTTTCTCTCCGGAAAAATATTTCATTTAAAAATAAACGAGAGGAGAAAATATGACTTCTCCAAAACAATTGAAATACTGGAGGAAAAGTGTTAAAATCATTTATTGGAATTTAATTGGATTTTATTTGCAATTTTAATTGCATTAAAAATATTGCATGTTTTCAAAAATTTATTTTGTGTCAAAAGAAATGTTCACCCTATTCTAGATTTTCTAACTAGACGGGGAAAATTTATTTTATATTTTTTGGACTTTTATTTATTTTCTACGAATGTTTTTCCGCGGAACGTATTAAAAAAAAAATTCCGCGCCGCGCCCGACCGGGCCAAAGCCCAGCCGAGCCGCCGGCCCATCCCGCCCCGTCGTCCTCTCCGCGTACGGGAGCGCCGCCGCCGCCGTGTCCGGCTTGGACACGGGAGCACCCCGCCGCCTTTGCCCTTCCTCCAAGCCGCTGCCCCCCCTCTCATATATAGCCGCCCCCCCCCTCTTCTCACCCCGCCGCCGCCTGCCCCGCACCCCGCCGCCGCCGGAGCCGAAGCCCGTGCCGCCGCCGCTCGAGGTCGCCGCCCCTCGCCACCCCCGAGCACCCCGCACCCCCGCCGCCCTCGCCGCCCCTCGCCGGAGCAGCCGGAGCCCGCCGGAGCCCCGCCCCCGACGAGGTATACCTCGCCACCGTTCGGTTGCCGGTTTTGTTTTAAAAAAAACCGTTCCTTTAAAAAAAAACCTAGGTCGGTTTTTTTCGGTTTTGTTATTTTGTGAGCGTTCACCGGCACGTTCGTTTTAGCGAACGCGTTCGTCGGATTTTCTCTGTTAACGAACGTCCGTTCTTTAACCGTTCGTCCGTTTTTCTTTTTTTCGTTGGATTTTTCCGCGAATATCTCAGATTCGATTTCTGATCGAATCTTAGTTTCTGTTTAACTTTTCGCTCGTTTATCGGAATCAGGCGATTCAAGCGCCTAGAGTTTCGTCTCGAAATTCTCTTTCCGTTTAACCTACTCAAACAAGTTTTTGCTACTGTCAAGTTGGACCTAGATCCAGATTAGTAAACGAAGCTTGTTTCTTTCGCCGTTTGACTTTCGTTGCTTCGTTCCAGTTGATTCTTTTTGCATACCGGAGTTCTTAAGTTGAACTTTCTGGTTGGATCTTTCATTCGAGTTTTACCTGTGCATTAGTTGAGTACTGATTGCTTGCTTGTTTGTTTGCGATAGAGTACCCGGAGTGTGCCGCTTGTTACTTCGAATCGCTAGGTTTCGCGGATCATCAGCAAGGCAAGTGACACTTTGATCATATACCTTCCATACCCAGTTTTTATTGCATTAGATCTATTTTCCTCAAACATTGCATGATTAGGATCTAATTAAATTGTGGGTATTGGGAAGTAGTTGAGGTAGTACATATTACCTGTTCTTTTATCAAACCCTTGGGAGTTACTTCTACGTTGCTATTATATTGCCATGCTATGCTCGTAGACGTGGATTGGGTTTGAGTGATATTCATGACAGATGTGAGATTGTTAATTAATGGTTTACTTAAGGTGGCAACTAAAACTCACATCTGGGTGGATTGAGGTACCTGGGTATTCCAGGATTGCCTGTTTTTCTTTTGGACCGCCACCCAGGTTCAAAGGGATCATAAGATTATTCATGCTAGAAACTTCCGTGTGCAGCCGCAAGCTATTATGGGCTCTAGCATAGTTGACTAAGTTGTGTGAACTCTTATAGTGGTAGACTAGCAGATGTAGGGGAAAGTAGGTGTAACTGTCTACCCATACGTAAGGTGCAAACACTTCTGAAAGACTGTGTCTCGGTCATCCGTTTCTCAAACATCATGTAGTGCGAGAATCAAGCGGAGGCGATCGAGTCTTGTGGGGAAAAGTGCGCAAACCTCTGCAGAGTGTACAAACTAATCATGGTTAGCCGTGTCCCCGGTTATGGACAACTTGAGTATCTAGTACTTGGATTATCATTTGAATCTCATCACCATGTTACTTTTAATTAATTTTGCTGGGTTAATGATGATTTTTAATGGGGATTGAGATGCTGTCAACCATCTCAATGTTTCACAACCACCATGATAGTTAAATAAAATTTATTCCTTTGCAGTAGGGAAAATTTGGCTTTTCGCAAAAACTGTAACCATAGAGCTTTCCACCAGCCATATATGCATGTAGTTCAGCATTAATACTGTTCATTATTCTCTATGTGTTACTTTGCCTGCATATTCCATGTGCTGACCCGTTTTCGGGCTGCAACATTTCATGTTGCAGACTTTTCAGACGACGAGTAAGGTGCCTTAGGTCGTGGTCTTATACTCAGTGATGCCGCTGGAGTTGATGGACTCACTTATCTTCCAAGTCTTCCGCTGTTATCGTATTTAGATGGCCTTAAGCCATATTTATCATACTTATTCTCTTTGGAGATATTCGATGTAATAAGTGTGTGATTGCTACTCTGTTATAAATCCTCCATTTGTACTGTGCGTGTCAGCATTACTGATCCAGGGATGACACTGGTGCACAGCAGCACAGACCGTTTGAGGTCTGGTCGCTACAAAGGTGGTATCAGAACCAAGAAGGATGGATCAATTGCAGCTTTCATCCAGGAGCAAAACCAACATATTCGTCGCCAGGAGAACCAGATGTGCACGGACAAGGAAGAACTGAAGAAGGCATTAACCAAGATCAAGGAGCTGGAGGAAGAACTCAAGGCTACACGCGAGGATTATATGGAGGAAATCATCGCACTAGTAGGGAAGAATGACGACCTGGAGAAGAAGATTGGAGTATTCATGGGAAATCCAGTGCCAAAAGCAAAGGATGACGAATGCACTTGTCCGGATAACTACATCATCATCGACGACACCGACTCGGAACCAAGTGAAGATGACTTTGTTGATGAAGCTGGAGCAGACATCATGGAGTCTTCAACGGATCAGAATTTCTAGTAGACCACCATATCAGTAGTAGTTTTCCCCCATTTAATAGTATAGTTCAAGCACTTTGTAACGCTAGTTAGATCGATTGTTATGCCTTGTTTGAATTGATTGAGTGATATTGATTGTATTTGTCTCATGAGCATATGGGTAGTGTTTTCCCTCTAGACCTCATTCTATTCTTAACTCTCATCTTTTCTAACCCATCAGATGCCTCCGAGACGCGACACCGGATTTGTTTTCCCACCGGAGATCACCCAGTTGATTCAGCAACAGAATGCCCTGATGCAAGTGTTAGTGCAGAACCAAGGCAACAACAACAACAACAACCCACCGCCACCACCACCTGTTGATCACTTAGCCCGTTTCCTAAGGCTAAACCCGCCGGTGTTTTCCAGTAGCACCGAGCCGATTGTTGCAGATGATTGGCTCCGCAAAGTTGGAAGGGAGTTGACCACTGCAGGATGCACGGATGCGGAAAGAGTGCGTTTTGCCGCACATCAGCTTGATGGACCCGCAGCATCATGGTGGGAGAATTATACAGCCACGCACCCTATTGACACTGTCACATGGGACCAGTTTCAGCAAGCTTTCCGTATAGCTCATGTTTCAGCAGGAGCTATGGCTATGAAGAAGCGCGAGTTTCGCAACCTACGCCAAGGAGGACGCACCGTAGGCCAGTATGTGGAGGATTTCAGTAAGTTAGCACGTTATGCACCAGATGACGTTGCTACAGATGCTGCCAAGCAGGAGAAATTTTTGGAAGGACTGAATGATGAACTGAGTATGAAGTTGATGGTAGCAACCTTCAACAACTACCAGGAGTTGGTAGATAGAGCTCTCATGATTGAAGGGAAGCAACAACAGATTGAAAACCGTAAGAGGAAGTATGGACAAGGGAAGTATAACTCAGGAGCTCAACAGAAGCCTCGATTTGCCCCGAAGCCGGGAGGACAGTTTCAGCATACCCATGGAGGAGGTAGTTCGCATAACCATAATGGCTCTAAAAATGGTAATGGGAATGGAGGAAGCAACGGACAGAACCGCACCAACCCATCTACCCCAGCCAAGAGGGACCTAAGCCAAGTCACTTGCTTTAAGTGCCAGAAGACTGGACATTATGCCAATGAATGTCCTGAAGCCCAAAATGGAAATGGCAATGGAAGCTCTGGGAAGAAGCCGAACCCGTTCAACAAAGGACACGTGAACCACGTGAGCGTGGAGGAGGTTGAAGCACAGCCTGATGCAGTAATAGGTAAGTTTTTGGTTAAGTCATTTACTGCAACCGTTCTTTTCGATACTGGTGCATCGCATTCATACATATCAAGGGGATTTGTGAATAAGTTTAAGCTGTCCACCAAAGTTCTCAGAACCCCTATGTTAGTAACCTCGCCAGGAGCAGAGTATATGGCAAGCCAAGGATGTTTTCAGATACCATTGGCCATTGGTAGGCATGTTTTCCCCTCAGACCTAATAGTTTTGGAGTCGCAAGGTTTGGATGTGATTTTGGGAATGGATTGGCTATCGTTGTATGGAGGAAACATCGATTGTGCCAGCAAGACGATTTTGCTTACCACCCCGGAAGGAAAAAGGATCAAGTATGTATCCCGGCATATGCCGAAGAGGACTCAAGTAAATTCCTTATCAGGAGTTGTACAGGAGGAAGTACCAGTGGTGAAGGATTACCCGGATGTATTTCCAGAAGAGTTGCCAGGCATGCCACCGGATAGAGACATTGAGTTCTTGATTGAACTTTTTCCAGGCACAGGGCCAATATCTAAGAGACCGTACAGGATGCCCGCAAAAGATTTGGAGGAAATTAAGAAGCAGATCAAGGAGTTACTGGATAAAGGCTATATTCGCCCAAGTTCGTCACCTTGGGGATCACCAGTACTTCTAGTGGAGAAGAAAGATGGATCGCTGAGGATGGTTGTTGATTACCGTGGATTGAATGAAGTGACCATCAAAAACAAGTACCCACTGCCGATGATCAATGATTTGTTTGACCGCCTACAAGGAGCTAAAGTATTTTCCAAGATTGATCTACGATCAGGATACCATCAATTAAAGATTCGAGAGCAGGATATACCTAAGACGGCTTTTACCACCAGATATGGATTGTATGAGTATACCGTTATGTCATTTGGTCTGACTAACGCACCTGCCTATTTCATGAACCTGATGAACAAAGTGTTTATGGAGTTTTTGGATAAGTTCGTCGTGGTGTTCATTGATGATATTTTAGTCTTTTCCAAGAATGAGGAAGAGCATGAGGAGCATTTGCGATTGGTACTTGAGAAGCTCAGAGAACATCAGTTATACGCCAAGTTCAGCAAGTGTGAATTTTGGCTGAAGGAAGTTGGATTCCTTGGACATGTTATTTCTGGAGAAGGAATAGCAGTAGACCCTGCCAAGGTTGACACAGTGACAAGTTGGGAATCACCCACGACAGTTGGAGAAATCCGGAGTTTTCTTGGACTTGCAGGATACTACCGGAGATTCATCGAGAATTTCTCGAAGATTGCTAAGCCCATGACTGAGCTATTGAAGAAGGACACCAAGTTCAATTGGACTGAGGAATGTGAAGCTAGTTTCCAAGAGTTGAAGAAACGATTGGTTACATCACTAGTGTTGATTCTGCCAGATCAACGCAAGGATTATGAAGTTTATTGCGACGCTTCTCGTCGAGGACTTGGAGCAATGCTTATGCAAGAAGGAAGAGTTGTGTCATATGCTTCACGACAACTTAAACCCCATGAGAAGAATTACGCTATGCATGATTTGGAGTTAGCAGCCGTGGTGCATGCATTGAAGACATGGAGACATTTTCTCATCGGAAACCATTGTGAGGTGTATACAAATCACAAGAGTTTGAAGTATATTTTCACGCAAAAGGAGTTAAATCTCAGACAGAGGAGATGGTTGGAGCTCATTAAGGATTATGATATGAGATTGCATTATCACCCAGGAAAGGCTAACGTAGTAGCAGACGCGTTGAGCCGCAAGAGTCATGTCAACACCCTCATGACAGGAGAGTTACCTCAGGAGTTAGCCGAGGACCTTCGCGAGCTATGTTTGGAGATAGTCCCAAGAGGCTATTTAACGACACTGGAGATTCAGTCCACCTTGATGGAAAGGATCAGAGAAGCTCAGAAGACAGACAAGGAGATTGAAGAGATAAAGGAGAAGATGAGCAAAGGAAAAGCCAAGGGATTTCGTGAGGATGAGCACGATACCTTATGGTTTGAAGACCGCGTATATGTGCCAAATGATCCGGAGATCAGGAAGTTGATTTTACAAGAAGCCCATGATTCACCGTACTCAATTCACCCAGGAAATACCAAGATGTATTTGGATCTGAAAAATACCTTCTGGTGGACCGGAATGAAGAAGGATATTGCAGAATATGCAGCAGTTTGTGATGTATGTCAGAGAGTGAAGGCAGAGCATCAGAAGCCAGCAGGATTGCTACAACCATTGCCGATACCCGAATGGAAGTGGGATAAAATAGGCATGGATTTTATCATGGGTTTACCCAGGACTCGTTCAGGCTATGACTCAGTATGGGTTGTAGTCGACCGTTTGATGAAAGTGGCTCATTTCATTCCAGTAAAGACCACTTACACCAGTGCTAAGTTGGCCAAGATATACATGACCAGGATCGTATGTTTGCATGGAGTTCCGAGGACCATTGTATCAGACAGAGGAACCCAATTTACCTCGAAGTTTTGGAAGCAGTTACATGAAACATTGGGAACCAGGCTAGAATTTAGTACAGCTTTTCACCCGCAGACTGATGGACAGACCGAGAGTCAACCAGATTTTGGAGGACATGTTGAGAGCTTGTGCACTAGATTATGGATCTAGTTGGGACGACAACTTGCCATATGCGGAGTTTTCTTATAACAACAGTTATCAGACCAGTTTGAAGATGGCCCGTTTCGAAGCCTTGTACGGAAGGAGGTGTAGAACACCGTTGTTATGGGACGAAGTTGGAGACCGTCAGTTGTTTGGACCAGATTTGATTAAGGAGTCTGAACAGAAAGTGAGGTTGATACGCGATAGGCTCAAGGTAGCCCAGTCCAGGCAGAAGAGTTATGCTGATTCTAAACGAAAGGAGACAGTTCACGAAGTCGGAGACAGAGTGTATCTTCGAGTATCACCACTTCAAGGAGTGAAGCGCTTTGGAGTTAAGGGAAAGTTAGCGCCCCGTTTTATCGGACCATACAGAGTTGTGGAACGTATGGGAGAGGTTGCTTACAAGCTGGAATTGCCCGAAGGATTGTCAGGAGTTCATGATGTATTTCACGTTTCCCAGTTGAAGAAGTGCCACGCAGAGATGACTGAGATACCACTGAGAGATACTGTGCCACTGGAAGCGATTCAACTGGAAAGTGATTTGACCTATGAGGAGAAACCAGTTAAGATTCTTGAGTATGCCAGCCGAGTTACCCGCAGTAAGGTTATCAAGTTTTGCAAAGTTCAGTGGAGTCACCACACGGAAGATGAAGCCACCTGGGAGCGAGAGGAAGATCTACGGAAGGACCACTCCCACCTGTTTTCTAGCCAACCCGAATCTCGAGGGCGAGATTCATCTTAAGGGGGGTAGGTTTGTAACATCCCAAATTTTCAATTTGGTATGTTATACATAGATCATCATTGCATATCATATTTTATTGCATTTTGATAAATCCTCGATAAATCCTAAGCAACTCAAGGACCCTCGGAGAGAGTTGGGGATTTTCTCAAATTTTCATATTTGATTTTCATCAAATAATAAAGCGAGGATTTTGGTTTTAATTATTTTCTCTCCGGAAAAATATTTCATTTAAAAATAAACGAGAGGAGAAAATATGACTTCTCCAAAACAATTGAAATACTGGAGGAAAAGTGTTAAAATCATTTATTGGAATTTAATTGGATTTTATTTGCAATTTTAATTGCATTAAAAATATTGCATGTTTTCAAAAATTTATTTTGTGTCAAAAAGAATGTTCACCCTATTCTAGATTTTCTAACTAGACGGGGAAAATTTATTTTATCTTTTTTGGACTTTTATTTATTTTCTACGAATTTTTTTCCGCGGAACGTATTTAAAAAAATATATTCCGCGCCGCGCCCGACCGGGCCGAAGCCCAGCCGAGCCGCCGGCCCATCCCGCCCCGTCGTCCTCTCCGCGTACGGGAGCACCGCCGCCGCCGTGTCCGGCTTGGACACGGGAGCACCCCGCCGCCTTTGCCCCTCCTCCAAGCCGCTGCCCCCCCTCTCATATATAGCGGCCGCCCCCCCCTCTTCTCACCCCGCCGCCGCCTGCCCCGCACCCCGTCGCCGCCGGAGCCGAAGCCCGTGCCGCCGCCGCTCGAGGTCGCCGCCCCTCGCAACCCCCGAGCACCCCGCACCCCCGCCGCCCTCGCCGCCCCTCGCCGGAGCAGCCGGAGCCCGCCGGAGCCCCGCCCCCGACGAGGTATACCTCGCCGCCGTTCGGTTGCCGGTTTTGTTTTAAAAAAAACCGTTCGTTTAAAAAAACCCTAGATCGGTTTTTTTCGGTTTTGTTATTTTGTGAGCGTTCACCGACACGTTCGTTTTAGCGAACGCGTTCATCGGATTTTCTCTGTTAACGAACGTCCGTTCTTTAACCGTTCGTCCATTTTTCTTTTTTTCATCGGATTTTTCCGCGATTATCTCAGATTCGATTTCTGATCGAATCTTAGTTTCTGGTTAACTTTTCGCTCGTTTATCGGAATCAGGCGATTCAAGCGCCTAGAGTTTCGTCTCGAAATTCTCTTTCCGTTTAACCTACTCAAACAAGTTTTTGCTACTGTAAAGTTTGACCTAGATCCAGATTAGTAAACGAAGCTTGTTTCTTTCGCCGTTTGACTTTCGTTGCTTCGTTCGAGTTGATTCTTTTTGCATACCGGAGTTCTTAAGTTGAACTTTCTGGTTGGATCTTTCATTCGAGTTTTACCTGTGCATTAGTTGAGTACTGATTGCTTGCTTGTTTGTTTGCGATAGAGTACCCGGAGTGTGCCGCTTGTTACTTCGAATCGCTAGGTTTCGCGGATCATCAGCAAGGCAAGTGACACTTTGATCATATACCTTCCATACCCAGTTTTTATTGCATTAGATCTATTTTCCTCAAACATTGCATGATTACGATCTAATTAAATTGTGGGTATTGGGAAGTAGTTGAGGTAGTACCTATTACCTGTTCTTTTATCAAACCCTTGGGAGTTACTTCTACGTTGCTATTATATTGCCATGCTATGCTCGTAGACGTGGATTGGGTTTGAGTGATATTCATGAAAGATGTGAGATTGTTAATTAATGGTTTACTTAAGGTGGCAACTAAAACTCACATCTGGGTGGATTGAGGTACCTGGGTATTCCAGGATTGCCTGTTTTTCTTTTGGACCGCCACCCAGGTTCAAAGGGATCATAAGATTATTCATGCTAGAAACTTCCGTGTGCAGCCGCAAGCTATTATGGGCTCTAGCATAGTTGACTAAGTTGTGTGAACTCTTACAGTGGTAGACTAGCAGATGTAGGGGAAAGTAGGTGTAACTGTCTACCCATACGTAAGGTGCAAACACTTCTGAAAGACTGTGTCTCGGTCATCCGTTTCTCCAACATCATGTAGTGCGAGAATCAAGCGGAGGCGATCGAGTCTTGTGGGGAAAAGTGCGCAAACCTCTGCAGAGTGTACAAACTAATCATGGTTAGCCGTGTCCCCGGTTATGGACAACTTGAGTATCTAGTACTTGGATTATCATTTGAATCTCATCACCATGTTACTTTTAATTAATTTTGCTGGGTTAATGATGATTTTTAATGGGGATTGAGATGCTGTCAACCATCTCAATGTTTCACAACCACCATGATAGTTAAATAAAATTTATTCCTTTGCAGTAGGGAAAATTTGGCTTTTCGCAAAAACTGTAACCATAGAGCTTTCCACCAGCCATATATGCATGTAGTTTAGCATTAATACTGTTCATTATTCTCTATGTGTTACTTTGCGAGCATATTCCATGTGCTGACCCGTTTTCGGGCTGCAACGTTTCATGTTGCAGACTTTTCAGGCGACGAGTAAGGTGCCTTAGGTCGTGGTCTTATACTCAGTGATGCCGCTGGAGTTGATGGACTCACTTATCTTCCAAGTCTTCCGCTGTTATCGTATTTAGATGGCCTTAAGCCATATTTATCATACTTATTCTCTTTGGAGATATTCGATGTAATAAGTGTGTGATTGCTACTCTGTTATAAATCCTCCATCTGTACTGTGTGTGTCAGCATTACTGATCCAGGGATGACACTGGTGCACAGCAGCACAGACCATTTGAGGTCTGGTCGCTACATTGGCAATCTTGATGGCGCTTTCATTGTCGTAGTAGAGTGGTACTTGTTTCAGATGGATGCCATAGTCCTTGAGAGTTTGCTTCATCCATAAAAGCTGAGCGCAGCAAGATCCAGCAGCAATGTATTCAGATTCAGCAGTGGAGAGCGATACACAGTTCTGCTTCTTTGAAGACCAACAAACAAGTGATCGTCCCAGAAAGTGACATGTGCCTGGTGTAGACTTGCGATCCACCTTGTCACCAGCATAATCAGCATCCGAGAATCCAACTAAATCAAACACTGAGCCCTTTGGATACCATAATCCTAGTGTTGGGGTGTAAGCCAAATATTGAAGAATTCGCTTCACAGCTAAGTGATGCGATTCCTTTGGTGCCACTTGGAATCGGGCACACATGCAAACACTAAGCATTATATCTGGCCTAGATGCGCATAAATAAAGTAAAGAACCAATCATGGAGCGGTATACCTTTTGATCGAACTCTTTACCATTGGCGTTAGGACCCAGATGACTTTTGGTTGGCATTGGCGTCGTGTAACCTTTGTAGTCTTGCATTCCAAACTTCTTCAGGCAGTCTTTGAGATATTTCTCTTGAGATATGAAGATGTCGTTGCTTTGCTGACGAATTTGAAGACCAAGGAAGAACTTCAGCTCACCCATCATGGACATCTGATATTGCTCTTACATCATGTGTCCAAACTCATCACTGTATTTCTGGTTAGTGCAGCCGAAGATAATGTCATCCACATATATTTGGCACACAAACAGTTCACCATCATATGTCTTCGTAAAGAGTGTGCGATCCAGGGAACCAGGTTTGAAGCCTTTGCTCTTCAGGAAGTCTTTGAGTGTGTCATACCAAGCGCGAGGGGCTTGTTTGAGGCCATACAGTGCCTTGTTAAGCTTGTATACCATATCAGGATGTTTTGGATCTTCAAAGCCAGGTGGTTGTGCAACATAAACTTCTTCTTCAATCTTTCCATTTAGAAAGGCGCTCTTCACATCCATTTGATACAGAAGGATGTTGTGATGATTTGCGTAGGCTAGCAGTATGCGAATGGCTTCAAGCCTAGCCACAGGAGCAAATGTTTCATCGAAGTCAATCCCTTTAACTTGAGTGTATCCTTGAGCAACGAGACGAGCCTTGTTTTTGACAACTTGACCATGCTCATCTTGCTTGTTGCGATATATCCATTTGGTGCCAATGATATTGTGCTGACGAGGATCAGGACGCTTGACCGATTCCAATACATTGTTCAGCTTGAACTGTTGGAGCTCTTCTTGCATAGCTTGAATCCATTCAGGTTCCATGAAGGCTTCAACAACTTTCTTGGATTCTGATATTGAGACAAATGCAAAGTGCCCATAGAAATTTGCTAGATGTGTTGCTCTTGAATGAGTGAGTGGACCAGGTGCATTGATGCTATCAATTATCTTCTCAATCTGTACTTCATTTGCAACACGAGGATGAACTGGACGAAGATTTTGCTCTTGCTGATCAATGTCATCATTTGGAGGATTGTCTTCAGGCTGAGCATTGTCTTCAGGTTGATTAGGTGCAGAAATGATAAGTTCCTCTTTAGACTGAGCCTTAGAAGGTATGATCTCTCCAGTTCCTATGAGCTTGATAGATTCACTAGGTGGAACTTCATCTAGCACATTTGGCAGGTGCTCTCCTTGCGAGCCGTTAGTCTCATCGAACCGCACATCCACAGTTTCAACCACTTTATAGTGAAAGAGGTTGAAGACTCTGTAGGAGTGTGAATCCTTTCCATAACCAATCATAAAACCTTCATGTGCTTTCGGTGCAAATTTTGAAGTGTGATGTGGATCCTTGATCCAGCACCTAGCACCAAATACTCTGAAGTAACTGACATTTGGCTTCTTACCAGTAAGGAGTTCATAGGATGTCTTCTTCAGAAGCTTGTGAAGATAAACACGGTTGATGACATGGCATGCAGTATCAATGGCTTTAGGCCAGAACTTTCTTGGAGTCTTGTATTCATCAAGCATCGTCCGAGCCATCTCAATGAGTGTTCTGTTCTTGCGCTCCACGATGCCATCCTGCTGCGGTGTGTACGGAGTTGAGAACTCATGAGTGATGCCCAATGTATCCAGGTAAAGGTCGAGGCCGGTGTTCTTGAACTCTGTTCCGTTGTCACTTCTGATATGCTTGATCTTGACGCCATAGTTATTCATGGCACGGTTGGCGAAGCGTCTGAAGACATCCTGCACTTCAGTCTTGTAGAGGATTATATGCACCCATGTATATCTTGAATAATCATCAACTATGACGAAACCATAGAGGCAAGCTGTAGTAGTGAGAGTTGAGTAGTGAGTAGGTCCAAAGAGATCCATGTGAAGCAGCTCGAAGGGTTGAGATGTCGTCATGATTGTCTTCGAGGGATGCTTGGCCCTCGTCATTTTTCCAGTTTCACAGGCACCGCACAGATGATCCTTCTTTAACTTAACGCCCTCGATGCCTATGACGTGCTTCTTCTTTGCGAGAGTGTGCAAGTTCCCAGCATGCCCTAGCCTCCGATGCCAGAGCCAACACTCTGAAGCTTTTGCTAGAAGACATACAGCCAACTGTGGTCCTGCTGAGAATCTACCATGTACAAATCATCTTTCTGGTACCCTTCAAAGACTAGAGAGTTGTCAGATTCCATTAGAACAAGGCAACGATATTTTCCAAATGTCACAATCACATTCAAATAACAAAGCATTGAGACAGACATTAAGTTGAAACCAAGGGATTCAACAACATCACTTTATCCATGTGCTGATCCTTTGAGATTGCAACTCTACCTAGACCCAATACCTTGCTTTTACCAGTGTCAGCAAATGTGATGTGACTCTTGTCAGATGGACGTAAGGTTGAGTCCATGAGAAGACTTCGGTCACTAGTCATGTGATTAGTGCATCCACTGTCCATAATCCATTCTGAAGCATGAGGTGTCATACCCTACAGTATAGTTAGGGGGATAGGCTTCACCAAGAGTATTGTGAAGCATAAAAATTGACGCACAAGAGGGTTATCATAGCTCAGATCAAGGTTAGGACTTATAGGACGATTGGCAAGTGATTCAGGAACAAAATACATAGTAAGACCATTTGGGCATTTAATCTTGCGCCCCACAAGATGTTTTAGGTCGCCAGCAAAAGCATCAGACGCCTTTGATTTCTGGCTGGAGACCTTTCCCTGCAAAAGAAAGTTAATTTTTCTTAACCACCCACATTTCAGGGGTGGCTTAGAAGCAATGAGTCTAAGTGCAGCATCTGAGAACTTCGGCATTGGTGCCCTAGCAAATAGCCTTGCAGGAGGTGAATAGTACTCATATGAATAAGCAGAATAGTTCTTAGTCTTATGAACATAGCGGTTTGATGATACGCGCTCATATTCATAAGTTTGAGTATGATTTCTCTGCAAAACATTGGCGTTAGGGTGACTCAGGTGAGTCCTCTGTCTGTATGAAGCCTTTGGGCCATATGAAGCCTTTGGTCTGGGCTTTGTCTTCTTCCCTTGTGGTGTCATGACGACATTCACAGGAAGATTCTCAAGACACTTTTTGGGCACCCAGATCTTCTTCATAGGTGGTCCATTCCTGCAGTTAGTACCAATATACCTGGCAAATACTTCACCATTCTGATTCTTAAACAGTTTATAGTTTGCATCAAAGGATTCATCAATGATAATAGGGTTAGCACAAGTGAAGCCAGATAAGGTGGATGGATCCACTGAAGGTCCCTTTGCAGCAACCCATATGGTTTTGGGGTACTGCTCAGGCTTCCAGTAGGAACCATCAACATTCATTTTCCTCTCGAACCCAACACCCTCTTTTCTAGGGTTTCGGTTCAGAATCTGCTTTTTGAGGACATCACATAGTGTCTGATGCCCTTTGAGACTTTTATACATCCCAGTCTCAAGCAATGTCTTCAACCTAGCATTTTCATCAGCAATAGTAGTGGCATCCTCAGCAGAGGGGTTAGTAACCACATCAGCAGTTGAAGATATTGTGACAGTAGCAGCAGTAGAACATTCAGCAACAGAAGTAGTGTTATCACGCTCAAGACATTTTAGACATGGTGGTTCAAATCCTTCCTGAGCGGGACTGATCTGTTGAGCGCGAAGTGACTCATTCTCTTTTTGAAGATCTTCATGAACTGCTCTCAATTTCTTAAGTTCTTGCTTCCTTTGAAGATAATCATAGGAAAGCTTTTCATGAGTTGTTGAGAGTGTTTCATGACGACTTTCAAGTTCCTCGTACTTAACATGAAGATTTTTTATGTCTTCAATTAAGGACTGAGTTCGGGTCATTTCCGCGTCCAACAGGTCATCGCTTTTGTCTAGCAGTTTTTGAATATGTTCCATAGCTTTCTGTTGTTCAGTTGCAATTTTAGCAAGTGTTTTGTAGCTGGGTTTGGATTCACAATTAGGGTCATCTTCACTTGATATTTAAAAGTAAGCATCGCGTGAGTTTACCTTGGCACCACGTGCCATGAAGCAGTAGGTGGGAGCGGAGTCGTCCTTGTCATTAGCATCAGCGTTGGTGACGGAGCCATTGTCTTCAGTGTTGAAGATGGACTTGGCAACGTAGGCTGTAGCTAGAGCCAGACTTGCAACGCCAGAGTCGGACTCCTCCTCAGACTCCACCTCCACCTCCTCAGAAGCAGACTCCTCCTCTGAGTCCATCTCCTTGCCAACAAAGGCACGAGCTTTGCCAGATGAGCTCTTCTTGTGTGATGAAGACTTGGAAGAAGACTTTGAGGATTTCTTCTTCTTCTTGTCATCAGAATCATATTCCTTGCTCTTCTTCTTCTTCTTGTTCTCATTGTCCCATTGTGGACACTCAGAGATGTAGTGACCAGGTTTCTTGCACTTGTGGCATGTTCTCTTCTTGTGGTCATGAGTGGAAGCTTCATCATTTCTCGAGCTGGATCTTGAAGACTTTCTGAAGCCTTTCTTCTTGGTGAATTTCTGGAACTTCTTCACAAGCATAGCAAGCTCATTTCAAATGTCTTCAGGATCCCCAGGACTGCAGTCAGATTCTTCTTCAGATGAGGAAGCAACTTTTGCCTTCAAAGCGCGAGTACGTCCATAGTTGGGACCATAGATGTCTCTTTTCTCAGACAACTAAAACTCATGTGTGTTGAGCCTCTCAAGTATGTCAGACGGATCGAGTGTCTTGAAGTCAGGGCGTTCTTGAATCATCAGGGCTAGTGTATCAAATGAGCTGTCAAGGGATCTCAGGAGTGTCTTGACGATTTCATGCTTGGTGATCTCAGTACCGCCGAGTGCATGAAGCTCATTGGTGATATCAGTGAGGCGATCAAACGTGAGCTGGACATTCTCATTGTCATTTCTCTTGAAGCGGTTGAAGAGGTTGCGAAGGACACTGATCCTTTGATCTCTCTGTGTTGAGACACCTTCGTTGACCTTGGAGAGCCAGTCCCATACTAGCTTCGAAGTTTCCAGAACACTCACACGGCCATACTGTCCTTTGGTCAGATGACCGCAAATGATGTTCTTCGCAGTAGAATCCAGTTGAATGAACTTCTTGACATCAGCAGGAGTGACGCCTTCACTGCCCTTGGGAACGCCGTTCTTGACGACATACCAAAGGTCGACATCAATGGCTTCAAGATGCATGCGCATCTTATTCTTCCAGTAGGGGTAATCAGTGCCATCGAAGACAGGGCACACAGTAGAGACTTTGATTATCCCTGCAGTCGACATAGCTAAAACTCCAGGTGGTTAAACCGAATCACACAGAACAAGGGAGTACCTAGCTCTGATACCAATTGAAAGTGCTAGTTATCGACTAGAGGGGGGGTGAATAGGCGATTTTTATGAAAGTCTTCAAAACATGGAAGTTTCGAAGACAAACGATAGAAATGAACCTATTAACATGCAGCGGAAGGTAGACTACACTAGGCAAGCCATAGTCAAGTATTCAATGAAGTGAAAGCACGGAGACTAATAACAGCTAGGTAGAATGGATCAGGATGGAAGACAGTATGAAGCCAAACAACAATAGTCGTCACATAGTGAAGATAACAGATAATGCAAGCAGGCAATGACTTCATGAAGACAAATTGTAAGTAAAGAGAGGGAGAAGATAGAACCAATATCTTGGTGAGGACAAGGATCTGTTGGACCAGTTCCAGTTGCTATGACAACTGTACGTCTGGTTAGGGAGGCTAAGATTCAACTCAGAAGACCGCGTCTTCACCTTATTCCCCTTGAGCTAAGGACACCCAGTCCTCGCCCAATCACTTTGGTAAGTCTTCAAGGTAGACTTCCAAACCTTCACAGACTTCATTCACCGGCAATCCACAATGACTCTTGGATGCTCAGAACGCGACGCCTAACCGGCTGGAGGATTCAAAGTCCTCAAGTGTAACAAGTCTTCAGGTCACGCGGACAGAAAGACTTCAGTGATGCCTAACACTCTTTGGCTCTGGGTGTTTTGGGCTTTGTCCTCGCAAGGATTTCTCTCTCTCAAAAGCTTCGGAGGTGGGTTGCTCTCAAACGACAAAAGCTGTGCACTAACTCTGAGCAGCCACCAATTTATGGTGTAGAGGGTGGGCTATTTATAGCCACTAGGCAACTCGACCTGATTTGTCCGAAATGACCCTTGGTCACTAAGGAACTGACACGTGTTCCAACGGTCAGATTTCAAACACACGTGGCAGGTTGACTTGGGCTACAAGTAAAGCTGAATCATCCAGCTCTGGATAAGATTTGCTCTCATTGTCTTCGCTCGAAGACATAGGATTTGGTTGAGCATCACTTCAGTCACTCTGACTTTGTTCACTTGGACCCCACTTAACAGTACAGTGGTTCCTATGACTCAACAAAGAAGAAAGGAAACTATGAAACAACTATGTCTTCGCACTCCATAGTCTTCACGTGAATGTCTTCTCGAGTCATAAACTTTGATGTGATTGTCTTCACATACCACCATTGTCTTCAATGTCTTCATACATTTTTAGGGGTCATCTCCGGTAGGTAAACCGAATCAATGAGGGACTACTACCTGTGTTATCTTGCAATTCTTACAAACACATTAGTCCCTCAACCAGGTTTGTCGTCAATACTCCAAAACCAACTAGGGGTGGCACTAGATGCACTTACAGTTAAGATAGTAACATTTGCAACCACAACAGGCACATCCTCACAAATACCGATGGGTATAGCAGTTCATTTATCAGTCGTTTGCAAAGATATTTTAGTAGGTGTCAACTTATTTAATTCAAGACTACGATATAAAGAGAAAGGCATAACACTAACACCGGCCCCAAGATTAGTTGGTACTCCTGGATCTCCAAGTTTCTTTGGTATTCCACCTTTAAAATTATAATTTGCAAGCATGGTGGTAATTTCAGCTTCCGGTATCTTTCTTTTATTAGTAACATTATCCTTCATATACTTAGCATAAGGAGGCATTTTAAGCATATCAGTCAAACGCATACGCAAAAAGATAGGTCTAATCTTTTCAGCAAAGCGCTCAAAATCCTCTTCATCCTTTTTCTTGGATGGCTTAGGAGGAAAGGGCATGGGTTTCTGAACCCATGGTTCTCTTTCTTTACCATGTTTCCTAGCAACAAAATCTCTCTTATCATAATGTTGATTCTTTGATTGTGGGTTATCAAGATGAACAACAGGTTCAATCTCTACATCATTATCATTACTAGGTTGAGCATCAACATGAACATCATTATTAACATTATTACTAGGTTCATGTTCATCACCAGATTGTGTCTCAGCATCAGAAATAGAAATATCATTGGGATTCTCAGGTGTGTCTACAGCCGGTTCACTAGCATGCAAAGTCCTATCAGTTTTCTTTTTCTTTTTAGTACGAGGACTAGGTGCATCAGTATTAGTTCTCCGAGAATCTTGCTCAACTCTCTTAGGATGACCCTCAGATACAAAGGTTCCTGGGTCATCTTACCACCTCTAGTCATTACCCTAACAACATTATCATTATTTTACTATTCAACTCATTCAGCAAATCATCATGAGCTTTAAGTACTTGTTCTACTTGAGTTGTAACCATGGAAGCATGTTTACTAATAAGCTTAAGATCATTAACAGTTCTAGTCATATAATCACCCAAGTGGTCAAGCATGTAAGCATTACGTTTGAATTGTCTACTAACATAAGCATTGAAATTCTCTTGTTTAACAATAAAATTATCAAACTCATCAAAGCATTGTCTAGCAGACTTATTATGAGGAATATCACCTTCATCAAATCTACGGAGAGAGTTTACCTCTACTACCTGTGTCGGGTTATCAAGACCATGTATTCTTCAATAGGTGGTAGATTCTTAACATCTTCAGCTTTAATACCTTTTTCTTTCATAGATTTCTTTGCTTCTTGCATATCTTCAGGACTGAGAAATAGAATACTGGCTTCGGAGTTGGTTCAGGAAGTGTCCAATCATTTTCATTACTCAGTATATTATTCAAAAGCAATTCAGCTTGCTCAATAGTTCTTTCCCTGAAAACACAACCAGTACAACTATCCAGGTGTGTTGGGGACATCTAGCGATATATGCCAGGGGGTGGCTTATCATGGATGGGGACATGAGTACGTTGTCGGGCCCTAGAAGCGGGAGTGAGCAAGATCTCGAACGCCTACGAGTCTTACCCAGGTTCGGGGCTCTCCGTGGAGATAACACCCCTAGTCCTGCTCTGCGGGGTCTTCGCATGATGACTATCGTCAATAGGTGGCTACAAGGTTGCTCCTTGAGCGGTTTGGCTAGAGGAAGAAGAAGGGCAAGGCTAGCTCCTCTACCTTTGTCTATGCGTGTGTATGTTCGCTAGGGTTCTGAACCCTTTTCATGGGTGAACCTGCGGGGTTTATATAAGCCTACCCCCAGGGGTACAATGGTAATCCGTCCGAGTGTAGGACCCGGGTGTCAGTGTCTCTGGGCGCCGGGTTCTCCGCGGGCTGCTGTGGCCCACCGCTTGGTGGGTCCCGTTGGGTGCCACAGACTCGGCCGATAGGTAGGGCCCGCCGCCTGCGGGCCATGCTGACCGCTTTTTACTGTTGCCTCGCCCTGGGAGACGGAGGCCTTGTCGGGGGGTGCATGGCTACAGTCCCGCCGCCTGGCGGGCGCTTACTGTAGCCACACCCCGTCTCATTGGATTAATGGTGCGCAGACTCCGAGGAGAGGGAGGGCCGCCTGGTAGAGGTCGGCCTGCCCTTGAGGCCGCCTGCTCAGAGTGCGCCGCCTTCTAGCTGCTCGCGGATAGGTAGGGCCCGCCGTCTGCTGGCTGTACCGACCGCCCGTCGTGGGAGCATGTGTAACACCCCGCATGTAACTTGCCATATTTGTAACTCCGACTCTTGCCATTTCCGGCTATGTGATATGTTTTTCCCTCCGTTGTCGGGTTTTGTCTTTCGTTTTGTATTTTGTCATGTCATGCATTTTCATATCTTTTCATCATGTGCATTGCATTCGCATACGTGTTCGTCTCATGCATCCGAGCATTTTCCCCGTTGTCCGTTTTCCAATCCGGCGCTCCTATCTCCTCCGGTGCACCCCTCTAGTTTTCTTTCGTGTGCGTGTGTCAAACTTTCTCGGAATGGACCGAGGCTTGTCAAGTGGCCTTAATATACCACCCGGAGACTACCGGTCAAGTTTCGTTCCATTCGGAGGTCGTTTGGTACTCCAACGGTTAACCGGGCATCCGCAAAGTCCATTTGAGTGTCCAGCAAAAACCCCCTCCAAAACCAGCCCAAAGCCCACCAAACTCTCTTCCATGTTCTAGGTCGTTCGATCACGATCGTGTGGGCGAAAACCGCACCTCATTTGGAGTCTCCTAGCTCCCTCTACCTATTTATAAGTGGGCATCCCGAAAAACGGAATCGCAGTCTAACCCTAGCAAAAATCCCTCGCGCCGCCGGACAGCGTCCGCCCGCGCCGGCGGACGAATCGCCCGTCGCCACGAAACCGCCCGCCGCCGCCGTTCCCCGCCGGCCCGCGGGCCCGACTCCGGCCCCCTCGGCCCGCTCCTCCGCGCGCGCGCCCGCCGCCGCCACCGGCGCCTGCCGCCTCCTCCGGCCGCCGGCACGGAGCTCCGCCGCCGCCATCCGCCCTGCAGCTCCGCCGGCGCCGCCTCCTCCTCGCCGCGGCTCCCCGCCGGCCGGCGCCGCCCCGCCGCGGCCGGGCCCCGCCGTCCCCTGCCTCGCCGCCCCTCTTCCCTCTCGCCGGCGGCAGCCCGAGCCTCGAGCTCGAGCAGCCCCGATCCGATCGATCTGGTACTGCCCGTTGACCTCCTCCCTCGCGTCCGTTTTTTTCCCCAAGTCTTTAATTCTTATCAGTATATGCTCATGTTCCCGATGCGATAATTTTGTGCATGTAGCTCCGATTCGCGCGTGTAATATGTCAATTTGTTCGCCTCGTGATGCTCTTCATTTTGTTCAATTGCACCATGTTCATTAGAGGTCATCTTGATGCCCAAATCTTCGTTGGAAGAGGGCTAGTTGCTGTTAATCTCTGGTTCTTATCAGAACTTGGAGATTTGTCATTTTTGTATCATTTATTCTGTGCATCTTTTGAGCATGAGCTCTACATGTGTTTTGAAGTATGCCATGCCATCTTTCCATTGGTATAGTCCATGTATTTTTGTGATCTCTGTGGTGACTAGCACAAGCATGCAAAGTAGGCCCCGTAATAATTCTGATTTCAGGGACTTAGTGTTTTCTCTAAGTCCTAGTCTGCTGTAATTTTGTTGCCATGTAAACTTGATGCTACAGAGAGATCCATGCATATTTTGGAGATGTTCTCTAAGGATGTTTTGTAGCTATAGTTGTAATGCATTTTTGCCAAGCTTATTGTAGTTGATCCATACATGCTATGAAATTGTTCTTGCCATGGATAGCTTCATAAACATGCCATCTTGCTGTAGGTATGCTTGGTTTGCCATGCATTGCTCTGTAGGGAGTGCATCAAGCTCACAAAGAGGCCTACATATTAATATTTCTGCCATACTCTGTTTTCTGCTAAGTCTGAAACCTGATAACGAAACTTGCTATGTTTACGTGCTTGCCATCTTTTCTTCTGGTCCTTTTTAGCTTATGGTCAGTAAGGGACTTTTGTCATGTGCTTTTAGTAGTACACTACCATGCCTTGTATTGCTATGTTAAGTTCCTGTAGCATGTTGATTTCGTGCTCTGAACATTGCTACCTGATGCCGATTTCTGCCATGTCCAGTTTTTCACCAAGTCTGTGAACCTGTAATCTTTTGCACTTTTGCCATGCTTGTTTGAGCTTGATATGTTGTGAACTAGCCGTAGCTCAGTGTTCATCTTTTGTGAAGCATCTCCTGTAGATTACTGCCATGTGCTTCGTTGCTATGTTGGGGTGCTGTAGCTTTGTTGTTTGTTGCATTTTAAGTGCTATCTTGATGTTTATCGCAGATTAGTGTCATTCTTGTTTTGCTTGTCATTTGCAAACCGTGCATCCGATTCCGGTGATCTTTATATCGATTTCGACCGAAATCATCTCATCCTTCCAGTGGCATGTTGGGTTTTCCAAGTTACTGCCATGTTCATCTTTTTCCTTCCGGAGCACGCATATGCATCGCATACCATATCTTGCATATCATACATGTTTTGCATCATGTTGCTTGCGCATTTCTCGTTGTTGATTGTGGTTCCATTTGTTTGTGTTCTTGTCTTGGGTAGAGCCGGGAGACGAGTTCGTGAACAAGGAACCTGTCGAGTACGCTTACGAGGATCAAGCTTTCGACAACTCTGAGAATCTTGCAGGCAAGATGACCACCCCTCGAAATCACTTCTATCTTTGCTATGCTAGTTGTTCGCTCTATTGTCATGCTCGCTACCTATCACTTGCTATATCATGTCTCCTATTTTTAGCCATGTCAGCCCCTAACCATCCTTTCCTAGCAAACCGTTGTTTGGCTATGTTACCGCTTTTGCTCAGCCCCTTTTATAGCGTTGCTAGTTGCAGGTGAAGTTGAAGTTTGTTCCATGTCGGAACATGGATATGTTGGGATATCACAATATCTCTTATTTAATTAATGCATCTATATATTTTGGTAAAGGGTGGAAGGCTCGGCCTTAGGCCTGGTGTTTTGTTCCACTCTTGCCGCCCTAGTTACTGTTATACCGGGATTATGTTCCTTGAGTTTGCGTTCCTTACGCGGTCGGGTGATTTATGGGACCCCCTTGACAGTTCGCCTTGAATAAAACTCCTCCAGCAAGGCCCAACTTTGGTTTTACTATTTGCCGCCTAAGCCTTTTCCCCCGGGTTTTCGCGAGCCCGAGGGTCATCTTATTTTAACCCCCCCCCCCGGCCAGTGCTCCTTCGAGTGTTGGTCCGAACCGAGCAGCCTGCGGGGCCACCTCGGGGAAACTCGAGGTCTAGTTTTACTCGTAGCTTGACTTATCCGGTGTGCCCTGAGAACGAGATATGTGCAGCTCCTATCGGGATTTGTCGGCACATTCGGGCGGCTTTGCTGGTCTTGTTTTACCATTGTCGAGATGTCTTGTAAACCGGGATTCCGAGACTGATCGGGTCTTTCCGGGAGAAGGTTTATCCTTCGTTGACCGTGAGAGCTTATGATGGGCTAAGTTGGAACATCCCTGCAGGGTATTATCTTTCGAAAGCCGTGCCCGCGGTTATGAGGCAGATGGGAATTTGTTAATATCCGGTTGTAGATAACTTGTCACTTGACCCAATTAAAATACACCAAGTGCGTGTGTAGCCGTGATGGTCTCTTCTCGGCGGAGTCCGGGAAGTGAACACGGTCTGTGTTATGTTTGACGTAAGTAGGTGTTCAGGACCTCTTCATGGTCATTGCTAGATGACGTCCGCTCCTTTGCTTCTCTTCTCGCTCTCATTTGCGCAAGTTAGCCACCATATATGCTTTTGCCGCTGCAGCTCCACCTCTTGCACCTCTTTGTCCTATAAGCTTAAATAGTCTTGATCTCGCGGGTGTGAGATTGCTGAGTCCCCGTGACTCACAGATACTTCCAAAACAGTTGCAGGTGCCGACGATGCCAGTGCAGACGATGGCGTCGATCTCAAGTGGGAGTTCGACGAGGAACGTGGTCGTTACTATGTGTCTTTTCCTGATGATCAGTAGTGGAGCCCAGTTGGGACGATCGGGGATCTAGCATTTGGGGTTGTCTTATTTTCATCTGGTTTTTGACCGTAGTCGGTCTATATGATTGTACTTTGGATGATGTATGAATGATATTTATGTATTGTGTGAAGTGGCGATTGTAAGCCAACTCTTTATCCCATTCTTGTTCATTACATGGGATTCTGTGAAGATGACCCTTCTTGCGACAAAACCACTATGCGGTTATGCCTCTAAGTCGTGCCTCGACACGTGGGAGATATAGCCGCATTGTGGGCGTTACAGCATGGCTCCTGCTGACGTAGGCCGCGTCATGGGACGCGTGGCTACAGTGTTGCGCCGGGCGAGGGGTGTCCGCTTGGTACACCCGCACTGTGGCCACGTTCCTCCTGGATTCGGGGGTGGCAGGTGGTCCTGTAGCCACACCCCATCTTGCCATAGTAAATGGGTGCAAACTTTGAGGGGACGCAGGGCCGCCTGCTGGGGGCCGGCTCCCTGAGGCCGCCTACGGAGAGCACGCTGTATTCTGGCAGCCAGCCCCTCGGTCCAGCCGGCCCAAGGAGATGGCCGTTTGTCAAGAAGGTGCCAGGGGCTTAGCTAGCCCCAATGTCTTGAAACGTTATGGGGTGCCCATGAGGCTACCCGTGGTCAATCCCTCCGATAGTAGTCCCCGAAGCTGGTGGGGCGCCGTGGCTCAAATCGAAGTGCCTCAGCAGCTTCCTACTTCGAATGGTCTTGTACTCTTGCTTGGTCCGGCTTCTGTGATGCCGTTTGTTAGGAGCCGGCCAAGGCTAGGCCGGCCGCCTGGTGAATTCGAATCGTCACAGTGTACGCCGGGTGGTGTGCCCACCGGGTGCGGGTCTGCCGCCCGTTGCTCACTTGCCACGCATCGCCTGTAGGCCAGGCCCGCCTGCCAGCCCACGCGCGTGATGGGACGTCGCCACAGGCCCGACCCCACCACTATAGGGCCTCGGCATGCGCGTGGATTCGCTGCGGCAGAGGCGGACGGTTGCCCTTCTCAGGCGCATTAATCATGCGTCGTTAAGGCGCGGAATACGCTGGGTCGTGCGGGGTGTGGGCATAGTTAATCCCACGTCCCCCACGTCTTGCCTCTTCGGCTCCGCCGCCGCAGGCCTATAAGTAGGGGGAGGAGGGAGCAGCACAACGCACGCGCGCCCTCCTCGCCCTCCATCTTCTTTCTCCTTCTCTCACTGCTGTGCTGCGCCGTCTTGCTGCTCGCCGTAGAAGTGCCGCTGCAACTCGCCGTCGCTTGACTTCTCTGCATCGCCGCGTCCTCAACTTCGCGCGACCTTGCCGCGCTGCCACCAAGCAACCACGAGCAATGGCTCGAGGCGACTGGGATGGGTCGAACATCCATGAAGACAACCTCGAGTTCCTCCGCTAGACGCGTCGACTTCCCTGCGTGGCGAATGGGGAGGTGCGTGTCCCCCTTGAGAAGGAGATCTCGCCGGCGCCAAGGGACGGCGAGCGCGTCGTCTTCAGGACGCACTCCCTCCGCGGCTTCGGCCTGCCGGCCAGCGGCTTCCTCCGCTCCTTTCTTGATTTCTACCATCTCTAACCCCACCATCTCACGCCGAATACGGTGGTGCTGCTCTCCGCCTTCGTCACCCTTTGCGAGGGGTACCTCGGCGTCTTGCCCACGCTCGAGCTGTGGGGGGAACTCTTCTACCTCAATCTTGGTACTGCCATCAAGGGCGAGGCGGCCGAGTGCGGGGCCTGCGTGCCAGTGTGGCGCACCGGCTCCGGTATCTGCTTCCCGGCCCTCGCTCTACTGCAGTCGGTGAAGCTCTGCCAAAAGTCGTACTTCTACGTCCTGAATATCCATGGGACGCGGGACTATGTCAACTTGCCGGCTTACGCAACCCGCCCGCCAGTCGAACCTCGGAGCAACTGGAAGTTCTGGCCGAAGATGCTGTCGACCGCCATCACCACCGCCTTCACCCGGCTCCAAGAAATGATGGGGTTGGAGGGCCTCAGTGCTTCGGACCTGCTGGTCGCGTTCATCGAACGCCGAGTGCTGCCTCTCCAGGCACGGCCTCATCTAATCGGCTACATGAGCGGCCGCCGAGACCCATGCCAGATGTCCACCAAGGCGCTGCCCACTGTGGAGGTGGTCCGGCTTGTCAATTATTTCTCCAACTTCAAGCTCAACGATGAGAGCTGGTAGTTCGGCAAGGAGCCGTACAGTCGCGCCAACCCGTTGCCTCTAGTAAGTTTTCGAGTCTCTTTCTTTGCTCGCGCCAAGCTCTTTGTGCCGCCTGACCGCTTGGCCATGATGCAGCGCTTCCCGGGCCAGACGGCAGTTGACGCACCAGATCCAGGCTATCAATACATGGCAGACCGCGTGGAGAGTGACGTGGACGACCCCGAGCTGGGGGCGGCCGCCATGGAGGAGGACGACGCCGCCAGAGGCGGCGAGGCAGCAGGTGGGGCCGCAGGAGGCGGCGTCGGGGAATGGCCGGATGACGACAAGGAGGACGACGAGTGGCGTCGTGCGCCTGATGCCGGCAGGACAGGCGCAGGTTCCTCGACGGTGCGGACTGGAGCACCCGGCGCGTCGAAGTGTCGCGCCGACGCCAGGATCTTCGGCAGCCGGCCGTCCAAGAAGGCCAAGGCCACGGTTGCCGCGACCAAGAGGCCGTGAAGGCGGCCTCCATCAGGAAGGGCCCGAAGCAACGCCCGATGGTGTCCACGTAAGTTTCTTGGTCATCTTTGTCTTGTGTTTGCTTCTTCTTGTGAGTTTACGTCTTGTAGACTTTTCTTAGCTTTTCTTCCCGTGTTGTGTAGGGCTCCACTTTCCTTGTCATGGGCCCCATCCGCCTCGGTGATTGGGGCGGCTGACGGCCCCAAAAACACCCGCCGCATGGACCCAACCGCCGCCCTTTGGGAGGCAATTGATAGGAATGCGCTGGAGGCGCAGCAGGAGCGGGATGCCACGGCCCGAGCAAAGGCGGAGGCGGCCGACGCGACACGGGCAAAGGCGGACGTGGCGGCCAAGGCGTGGGAGGAAGAGGCGTCCCGCGACAGGGCTCCGGAGGCCACCGACCCGCTGCATGCGGAGCCGCCGGTGGTGGAGGGCCAGGTGCCGACTGGAGGGGTCGGAGCCGACCAGACGGTCCTGGAGAGGGGAGGGGCTGACCCCATCATCTTGGAGACAGAAGTGCCTCTGCGCGCGCCGACTGCTGGCGAGCGGGACAGCCGGCCCGAAGTGCCGGTGGTGCCGCCGTCTGGCAGCGACCTGGTAGTGGGCCGGGTGGCGACGACCCGCGTTCCCGCGCGCCAGATGGAGGTGGGGGCCGCGAGATCGTCGGCACCCAACACCGAGGCCACCAGCATCGCTCCACCGGACTGGGCGTCAGGAGCCAACTCAGGTGTCCTTAACATGGCGGTGAAGGGCATCTTGGAGCAGTTCAACGCCCACGGCGTCACCCTCCTGAAGTCTAGGAGCGAGCTGCTAGAGATGCAGCCGGTCATTCGGGTATGTCTCTTGTAATCTTGTTTTCAATCCTTGTAATCTTCCGTGGGGGCGCGTCAGTGCACCCACTGGGTGTAGCCCCCGAGTTCCGGGCCGACTGCTGAGCAGGCGGGTCGGAACTTCAAGGTGAGTTTCTGAGTGCTGAAGCGTCTTCTGCTGCAGGATTACCACAATCTGCGTGCATCCACCTACAACTCCCAGAACCAAGCGCGGGCCAAGCAGACCGCTGACCTGAAACAGAGCTGAGGAAAGAACTTTGTCTTTCAGTGGGGGCGCACAAGCGCACCCGCTGGGTGTAGCCCCTGAGATTCGGGCCGACTGCTGAGTAGTCGAGCCGGATCTTCCGGCAACTTCTTGTCTTTGTGTCGATGCTTGACGCTTTTCTATTTGGTTTTGGCAGCAGCCAACGCTCAGCTGCAGGCGCGCGTGGGCGAGCTCGAGACTGAGCTTCGCGCCAAGGAGCAGGAGCGCAGCCAGGCCGCCACTGATTGCGACCGAATGGCGAAGGAGCTGACGGACCAGGCAGAGAAGCACAAGGCGGAGGTCTAGTAGCTGAAGGACAGTGAGGGGCTCCTCAAGGCCGAGTTCGAGACTCGGCGCTTGAACTGGGCCGAGAGGGAGAAGCTGCTGTCGGACGGCTATGGAGCGATCGAGGACATGGTTGATGGTAAGTCATTTCTTATTTTGTTTCATAATCGCCGACTGCAGCAGGAAGTGGCTTCTGGCTTCTAAACTCTTTATTCTTCTTCTTGGACATAATTTCTTCCTGGTCACTCCCTCGCTGTCAGCCAGGCCATCGAGGTGCGGCCCAAGCAACGGAGGAGGGCGGGCGTGGACATTCGGCCGAACGCGCCTCGGAACCTTGGTGAGCACCTCCTGGCCATCAAGACGGGCCTGGAGCCAGCTCATCCTCTGCTCCGCCGCCTGCAGCGCACCGGGTCACAGGTGCTGGCCGCGCTCTAGCCGGATGCTCAGGTCCGTCGCACTCCCAGCCGGACTGCCGACTGGCTGGAGGTAGCGGTCAAGCGGTTTGAGGCCTGGAAGGGCACCGCACCTCGAGCAGGCGCCAGGACTGCGCTGGAGTTTGCCAAGGCCTGGTATCCGAAGCTGGGGCTGGCGCAGCTGGCCACCGTCCGGCAGGCGGCCGAACCCGAGCTGGAGGCAGCGCGCAACAGCAATCGCCGAGTACGCCGACACCGGCGTCTTCAGACTGGAGCTGGACGAAGACGGTGCTGAGGTGCCTCCCAACTGGTTCGGGCTGAACCCGGAGGAGGGGGGGACTCGGCCGAGGAGATCGCCTCTGGCGACGAGAGCAAAGAAGATGAGGACGAGGAAGGCAAAGACATCGCACCGGACGATGGAGCAAGCAGCCAGCCTCAACCTGATGGGGCCTCGACCAGCGAGCCGTGGGAGACCACGTCGACTGCTGTCGATGTCGACCAGGCTGAGACCCGCCAGTCGGACGCTCCACCAGCCGGCGCCTCTGCTTCTGCCGATCTGTCCACGCCGCCTGCAGTGCCCCTGGCCTAGGTGGCCATTTATCTTTCAAGTTTTTCATGTCTTGTACTTTTGAATGAACAAGTTCAGTTTGTTCAGTTCCACCCGTTGGGGCTGTAATTCAAACTCCGTTGAATGCTGGCCATGGGCCTTTTGCTTATGTAAGTAACTTATTCTTGCACATGCTTGTGCTCTTGCCGGGTTCTGGCTTGGTGTTGCTTTTGCTCTTTTTGGCTTTTTCCTTTGCCGCCTTCCTTTGGTTGTCGCCCTGCGAGCCGAACAGCCGCTCTGCGGTCTATGGCTGGGTCAGGGACTTGGCCGTTTAGGATAGACAAGTACTTCGGCCGTCTAGAGCGTAGCAAGTCAAGCGAGAAGCCGGCCGGCCGGCTGCTCCGCAGCCGGACGGGTGAGGCAAGCAGCCGGCTTGGCCTATGCTCACGTTCTTCCTTAGTCATTTTTTGTGTGGACATTATTTCCTGCCTTTAGCTCTTGCCAGATGGACAGTCGCTCTGCCAGCTGTGACTTAGAGCAAGAGAGGGCTTAGATGTCGGCACACTACTTGGCCGACTGCATGCGGTACCAGCTTAGGTCAAGGCGGCGAGCCCCCGGGCTGGCTAACCGGACTCGGTGTAGGGGGAAAGAATGAAATAATACATTCAGAGGCAAATCTTATCATATAGATAAAAAGGCAACCCCGAGTGCTCCTCGGGGGGGCCTGTTGTCTTTGCTTAATACAAAAGATAGCATGGTACATACCGCATTAACTGTAAAATCGACGGAGAAGATTTGCGTTCCATGGGTGTCGGGGATATACCCCGCGGTATGACCCGGCCGGAGTTATAACCCGGCTGAGACTTGGTAAACCGGCATATGGTAAACCGGCAGAGAGTTAAGACAGAAAGTTACGTCAGATGATAACCCGGCAGGTGTTAAGTCAGATGATAACCCGGCAGATGTTAAGTCAGATGATAACCCAAAAGGTGTTAAGTCAGATGATAACCCGGCAGGTGTTAAGTCAGATCATAACCCGGCAGAAAATCATAACCCGGTAGACAATCATAACCCGGCAGACAGTCATAACCCGATTGACAATCATAACCTGGCAGACAGTCATAACCCAGCAGACAGGGTCGCCTGGGGTTAATAAGCCCGAGACGTTATGAAGCCCAAGACGTTAAGAAGCCCATGAAGAGAAGTCAGAATAGTTTAAGTCTTAATCCGAGTTGGACTCTACATGTAACCCGCCCCTTCAACTTATATAAGGAGGGGCAGGGCACCCCAAGAGGGAGAGGAAATAGTCTTAGGGCTAGATATAACTAGGAGAGCCGGTTTACGGCGACTCCCTCGTGATGATAATGAGACCTAGCCACCAACAGCATGTAGGGTTGTTACCGGATGATGTTTCCCGGGGCCCGAAGCTGTCTAAATCCTTGTCTTCTGTTGCGTCTCTTGATTCCGCCCAACCCCTCTCAAGATACCACATAGATGCATTGGCCTCACGACTAAGCCCTCACACTAGGACATCTGCCGTGACAATTCCACGACAGTTGGCGTGCACCATGGGGCCCGCGCACGATGGTGTTGAGTTCTGGGAGGGATATTTCCTAGAGATAGAGAAGTTTGCAACTTTCCGGATGAGAAATGAGCCGGTGTAGTGCGGCACGTCATCCACGAGCAGTCAAAACGAGGTATGAGTTTAAGAGAAATTAGGGTTGCGTCTCTGTGCACCGCCCTACACCACCAGGTGATCCGTCATAGTCGGATTGATTTCCGCTGCACCACCGCAAGAAGTTGAGAAAACAATTCGTCCATACATGTCGAAATCGTAAGTTGCGGCGGTTTTTTGTCTGATCCGCCGGGTTGCCGTCGACGCATACAGGCTTGAAGTCACCAAGATTATCAATTCTTCCGCAACCTTTTACTGAATAGACGCAGTTCAAATCCCGAGGGCATCAACCAGTACTGCTACTCCCCAACGCGAAAAGCCACGATGGCGGAGGCCACGCATCAAGTCACAAGTACAGACAATAGTGTATTGTTTGCATCACATCAAGCGTCAACCCAATGGTTCCAAATACTAGTACAACCCAATGGAGGAAGGGGATGTTTGGTTTGTGACTAACTTTGTCAAAGATTGCCACATCCAAGGTAGGCAAGTTTGACCATTTTAGGTGGGTGTTTGGTTCCAGCCACACCTTAGACAAGCCACACTTGGGCCCCACATGCCATACACATAAAAGGTATGGCAAGATTCCCTTAGGCTTGCCAACTTGTGGCTCTAATTTTGATGAACTAATCTTAGGCAATCTTGACAAAAATGTATGACAAAGTGTGGCAATACTAGTCCTAGAACCAAACAGCCCCGAAGTTACCAAGAGGTTAATTCAAGAATTAAGGGAAGAAAAGAGGACCACGACCCGAAAGTGGATATATCTACGGAGTACTACTACTAATTTTAGACGACGGTATGCGCCTGCGCCTTGACACGCCCAGTTCGCCCGCGTCGTCGACCCGCCGGCTCGCCTCCATGGCTCGCCCGGCTGCTGTTATTCTAAATCTAATTTTGGCCATCATGATCCAACCATCTCTGCCTCCGTTGCCCATACCACCGCATGTTGAACCGGCGGTGCTGGTGTGGTCAACGACCGCGGTCCACGCTGCCTGTCACCATGCCAACCGCCAATAAGCATCACCGGATTCAACTGCCTGAGTTGACAAAGTCTGAAGCAACCAAACCAAGTCGACATCATCGAGAGAAAGACCAAAAACTAGTATGGATACCTGCAAGGAAAGTCCCGGGTCACATTTCTCTTCTGCCTTACCCGGGCCAAGCCGCCCCGGCCGCTGCGGTCCTACTTCCGCCTCTGATAAGGACGACACCAAGTCGCTACGACCGCTACGCCTCCGTCTCAAATTCTGCCCGTGCTGTTTACAAACGAGTCACTTCCGCCGCTCAAACCGCCCGTTTTTGACCCGCCCAGCCCCGGTGAACCGGCCTCCTTCTGCGCAAGATCCCGCATCACGAGACGCCTGATGCCTCTGCTTGCGAGCCACCCCCGTACACCTCGTCGGCCTCGCCTTGGTGCGCCTTTGGTGCTGCACTCCTACGCCGGTTCAAACCGCGACCCCCGGCTCATCTCTTCCTATGCCGCTCAAACCGCCACGTTCCAAGCCGCCTTCACCCCACGCTCTCCTGTGGACTCCGTCGGGGCCGGCTGTTCATCTCCGCGGTTGAGCCGCTTTCAGCTACAGTGCCACCTTGAGCTGTTCGGCCTTAACCCGCTGCTCCCGCGCCGTAAGCCACCGTTCCGAGTCACGGCGTCCGCCACGACTGCGGCCTCGCGAGCGTGCTATCCTCGAGCCTGGTGGTGTTTGCCTCAGCCCCTGCGCGTTGCCTGGCGCTGCCGTGCCTCCCGCCGGTTCGTCGTACGGCCGGTTGGGGCTGTGTTTCCTGCTGGCTCGCACCATTGCGCGCTCCATCTGCGCGCTGGAAAGACTAGTTTATCAATCTGCATGGATGTCTTGATGATGAAGAAAATAAACAAATATCTGCTGCACATGCACGTGAAGACAAAAGTAGCAGTGGGGCGGAGGCAAGGTCCATCAGTCATTCCTACCGCTGCTCACACGAAAGATTTAACGGTCAGGTGCTAGTCGCAGGCCAATAGAAACTATATACTCCTAGGCACTTGAAGACTACAGAACCAGTGCTACTATTCCTCTCAAATTTGGCACGATTTCCAAGGGAACCAAAAGAGACGTGTTGGAAGATTTCCTGTTTTACGTACAGGTTTTTGAGCAGCACTATACATTATCCAGCACAGCATCCGTGTTCGCCCAACAAATCACCAGGTGCTATTCTTTCTATATATTTTATCAGTACATTTTTATTCCTTTGAGCACCATTACACTGCCCTATTGGTGTTTTTATATACAGGTAAAATTATTGTTATATTGCGGGTATAAAGCACGCACTGGCAATGTTCTACAACAACGTTTTCCTCCGTGTCACCTTACCTAATGAACGGACGGCCAGTTCACGCGTCCACACTGGTTTACAACGTGAAGGACAACTTGCCCGTCTGCACCGGCCTATAATATCGCGGCCGACTCATCTGTCTGCTCCTACGGCGGACTCACCCATGATTGATTTCCGCTTCACCATGGTGATCATCAACTCCGCGGTGGATAACAACTGGCCTCGCGTATCAGGTGAAATCCATCTAGTATATTTTTATATTATATATTGCTTTCTTAAAAAAGCAATTACTCCGGCTTGCAAAGTTATCTAATGCAGGACCCTAAACGGTCATATTGGTGCAAATTTAAAGGTCGTCAGAAAATTTCCGGCTTAAAAAGAAGGATTCCGGTTTAAAATCCGGCTCAAGGGAAAGTTGTCTCCCACAAAGCTTTGAAGCTCTCAATATCTGGTTTAAGAATTTCCGGTTCAAAAGAATAATCTCTCGCAAGTTCGAGTTCTCAGGAAAAATTAAAGGGACCAAAGAGAGTCTGTTAAACACAGCTCAAACATAGGTACCCCCTTGGGCACAGCCCACAATATCATTTGGGGGCTTGGTCGTATTCGAACCATAGCTACACCTCTTGATTGGCGTAAGGCCACCAGGATAATCACTTGGGGGCTTGGTCGTATTCGAACAATAGCTACACCTCTTGATTGGCGTAAGGCCACCAGGATAATCACTTGGGGCTTGGTCGTATTCGAACCATAGCTACACCTCTTGATTGGCATAAGGCCACTAGGGAAATCACTTGGGGGCTTAGTTTTATTCAAACCATAGCTACACCTCTTGATTGGCATAAGGCCACCAGGGAAATCACTTGGGGGCTTGGTCGTATTCGAACCATAGCTACACCTCTTGATTGGCATAAGGCCACCAGGGAAATCACTTGGGGGCTTGGTCATATTCGAACCATAGCTACGCCTCTTGATTGGTATAAGGCCACCAGGGAAATCACTTGGGGGCTTTGGTCGTATCCGAACCATAGCTTAAACCCTCTTGATCGGTGCAACACCACAATTATGACTATTTAAACCCTCTTGATTTTTTAGGTTTATTTGATGAGGTTTATAATGCTTTATGATTATAATTCACCTGTGTTTATTAACCAGGTCTGGCTTTGGACGTTAAGTTGCCAGTATATATTGGGATTGCGCCATTGGAATCATGCGCTTATAAATCATTGGATTATATTATTCAAATCTTTAATAGCCAACATGGCTGGATTTTTATTATGGTTATCAATAACCAGTATTATGATTGAGGTTTTCAAAGTCGCTTTAGCGCAATGGATATTATTTTATTAATGGATATGATTTATTCTACAATAGAAGGAATAGTCCCGAGTCGCTGCAGGCTTACGACCCGCCACTTGGGGGCTACATCATTCAAATTGAGATTACATCAAATATGCAAGTCCCATGTCACTGCCAGCATGCACCATGGCACTTGGGGGCTAATGCAAAGTCATTTTTTGATCACCTTATTGAAGACCCGACTCATTACATCGTAATGAGCCGGCCCTTGGGGGCTACCAATTGCTCCTGTTAAAATTCAAGGTACAGAAACCTTATTCCATTATATTGAAGGATCCACTGCTCAGTTGGTAAAGCACAAAGCTCTTAACCTTGTGGACGTGGGTTCAAGCCCCAGGATGGGGGTTACGTCATATGATGTTATTTTCAATGAAGTATATATAAAGTCCCGGCTCAATATTATCTTACTGAGCCGGCCCTTGGGGGCTACACGTTGTTGTTCAAGTCTACATAATTATATCTATAAAGTCCCTGCTCATATTGCATAATGACCCGGCCCTTGGGGGCTACACTGGAAGTTTTTATGAGCATAAGGAAATTTCAAGTCCCAGGTTGCTGCAAGCATGACAACCCGGAACTTGGGGGCTACATGTGGAATTTTTAGTTTGACTAGTGACTGAGATGAACAAATCAGATTTCTTCAAGATTGTGACATTTATATTGAAGCAAGTCTTAAGTTGTTGCTATGCTACCTTCTTAAGATTTGGGGGCTACAAGTCATAGGCATATAAGAGGCATTGGGAGCTGAGTCAAATGAGTTATTCTTCACAATATTTCTCTGTGACAAACCAATGTCAGCAAATTGATTATGAAGCTGGCTTATTGACCCGGATTTTCTAGAAGAAGGAAATGACAAGGACTTAAGGATGATCAGGATCAGTTTAACATGGATAAATCCAAATTAAACTGGGGGCTAATGTCGGGGATATACCCTGCGGTATGACCCGGCCGGAGTTATAACCTGGCTGAGACTTGGTAAACCGGAAGATGGTAAACCGGCAGAGAGTTAAGACAGACAGTTAAGTCAGATGATAACCCGGCAGGTGTTAAGTCAGATGATAACCCGGCAGATGTTAAGTCAGATGATAAGCCGACAGGTGTTAAGTCAGATGATAACCCGGCAGGTGTTAAGTCAGATCATAACCCGTCAGACAATCATAACCCGGCAGACAATCATAACCCGGCAGACAGTCATAACCCGGTTGACAATCATAACCCGACAAACAGTCATAACCCGGCAGACAGTCATAACCCAGCAGACAGAGTTGCCTGGGGTTAATAAGCCCGAGACGTTATGAAGCCCAAGACGTTAAGAAGCCCATGAAGAGAAGTCAGAATAGTTTAAGTCTTAATCCGAGTTGGACTCTACATGTAACCCGCCCCTTCAACTTATATAAGGAGGGGCAGGGCACCCCAAGAGGGAGAGGAAATAGTCTTAGGGCTAGACATAACTAGGAGAGCCGGTTTACTGTGACTCCCTCGTGATGATAATGAGACCTAGCCACCAACTACATGTAGGGTCGTTACCGGATGATGTTTCCCGGGGCCCGAAGCTATCTAAATCCTTGTCTTCTGTTGCGTCTTTCGATTCCACCCAACCCCTCTCAAGCTACCACATAGATGCGTTGGCCTCACGACTAAGTCCTCGCACTAGGACATCTGCCGTGACAATTCCACGACAATGGGTGCTCTGTTTCCTTGCTGGAATCGTCCCTCTTGCATGCCCTGGGCTTCTGTGCGTCGAAGAGGTAGTAGGAGTCATTGCCCAGGGCCTTGCTGATGATGAAAGGCCCCTCCCAAGGGGCCAAGAGCTTGTGCTGGCCGACTGTTCGCTGGATCAGCTGGAGCACAAGGTCCCCTTCGCGGAAGGATCGTGACTTGACCTTCCGGCTGTGGTAGTGGTGTAGGCTCTGCTGGTAGATGGCGGACCGGCTGAGGTGCCAGCAGTTGGGCCTCTTCCAGCAGATTGACGCCGTCTTCCCATGCCTCCTTCGCTTCCGCCTCCTTGTACATGGTGACGCGAGGCGAGTCAAACTCGATGTCAGTTGGGCTGATGGCCTCGGCCCCGTACACGAGGAAGAAGGGGGTGAAACCGGTTGCTTTGTTCAGCGTAGTCCAGAGACTCAAAAGGATGGCTGGTAGCTCCTCGATCCAGCAGCCGGCGGAGCACTCTAGCGGCTTGATCAGTCGGGGCTTGATGTCGGACAGGATGAAGCCGTTTGCTCGCTCCACCTGTCTGTTTGACTGCATATGGGCAACGGATGCTAAGTCCAGTCGAACGGGCCAAGGCGCCTTTGGCGAAGTTTGTGCCGTTGTCGGTGATGGTGCTGTGTGGTACGCCGTACCGGACGGTGATATCTGCGATGAAGGTCACAGCAGTCGGACCGTTCAGCTTCTTGATTGGCTTCGCTTCAATCCACTTCATGAACTTGTCCACGGCGACCAGCAGATGGGTCATGCCTCCGCGTCCTGTTTTGAATGGGGCCACCATGTCCAACCCCCAGACGGCTGATACGTCTCCAACGTATCTATAATTTATGAAGTATTCATGCTATTATATTATCTGTTTTGGATGTTTATGGGCTTTACTAAACACTTTTATATTATTTTTGGGACTAACCTATTAACCGGAGGCCCAGCCCAAATTGTTGTTTTCTTGCCTATTTTAGTGTTTCGAAGAAAAGGAATATCAAACGGAGTCCAAACGAAATGAAACCTTCGGGAGAGTTATTTTTGGAACGGGAGCAATCCAGGAGACTTGGAGTAGACGTCAGGGAAGCTTCGAGGAAGCCACGAGGCAGGGAGGCGTGCCCTACCCCCTGGGCGCGCCCCCACCCTCATGGGCCCCTCGTGGCTCCCCTGACCGACTTCTTTCGCCTATATATGTCCATATACCCTAAAAACATCGGGGAACACAATAGATCGGGAGTTCCGCCGCCGGAAGCCTCTGTAGCCACCAAAAACCAATCGGGACCCTGTTCCGGCACCCTGCCGGAGGGGGGATCCCTCACCGGTGGTCGTCTTCATCATCCCGGCGATCTCCATGACGAGGAGGGAGTAGTTCACCCTCGGGGCTGAGGGTATGTACCAGTAGCTATGTGTTTGATCTCTCTCTCTCGTGTTCTTGATTTGGCACGATCTTGATGTATCGCGAGCTTTGTTATTATAGTTGGATCTTATGATGTTTATCCCCCTCTACTCTCTTGTAATGGATTGAGTTTTCCCTTCGAAGTTATCTTATCGGATTGAGTCTTTAAGGATTTGAGAACACTTGATGTATGTCTTGCATGTGCTTATCTGTGGTGACAATGGGATATTCACGTGATCTACTTGATGTATGTTTTGGTGATCAACTTGCGGGTTCCGTAACATTGTGAACTTATGCATAGGGGTTGGCACACGTTTTCGTCTCGACTCTCCGGTAGAAACTCTGGGGCACTCTTTGAAGTTCTATGTGTTGGTTGAATAGATGAATCAGAGATAGTGTGATGCATATCGTATAATCATACCCACGGATACTTGAGGTGACATTGGAGTATCTAGGTGACATTAGGGTTTTGGTTGATTTGTGACTTAAGGTGTTATTCTAGTACGAACTCTATGATAGATTGAACGGAAAGAATAGCTTCGTGTTATTTTGCTACGGACTCTTGAATAGATCGATCAGAAAGAATAACTTTGAGGTGGTTTCGTACCCTACAATAATCTCTTCGTTTGTTCTCCGCTATTAGTGACTTTGGAGTGACTCTTTGTTGCATGTTGAGGGATAGTTATATGATCCAGTTATGTTATTATTGTTGAGAGAACTTGCACTAGTGAAAGTATGAATCCTAAGCCTTGTTTCCTAGAATTGCAATACCGTTTACGCTCACTTTTATCATTAGTTACCTTGCTGTTTTTATATTTTCAGATTACAAAAACCTATATCTACCATCCATATTGCACTTGTATAACCATCTCTTCGCCGAACTAGTGCACCTATACAATTTACCATTGTATTGGGTGTGTTGGGGACAGAAGAGACTCTCTGTTATTTGGTTGCAGGGTTGCTTGAGAGAGACCATCTTCAACCTACGCCTCCCACAGATTGATAAACCTTAGGTCATCCACTTGAGGGAAATTTGCTACTATCCTACAAACCTCTGCACTTGGAGGCCCAACAACGTCTACAAGAAGAAGGTTGTGTAGTAGACATCAACGACAAACGACCAAGTGAGGGGGATGGTCTTGATTGCAGAGGCCGGCATGTGTTTCTTAGAGCTGAAGTGTTGGCACCCCTTGCACTTCTTGACTAACTCCTTGGCGTCGTCCAAAGCAGTCGGCCAGAAGAAACCGTGGTGAAAAGCTTTGGCGACAAGGGATCTGGAGGCAGCGTGGTGACTGCATTCACCTTGGTGAATATCTCTGAGGATTGCCATGCCCTTCTCCGGCTCTACGCAGCACTGGAAGACACCAGTCACGCTGCACCTGACAAGTTCTCTGTTCACTATTGTGTATGCTGCTGCCCGGCGTTGCACTTGCCTGGCCAGAATTTCGTCGGCTGGTAGCTCTCTGCTCACTAGGAAGTTGAGGATGGGCTGCGCCCATGATGGTGCTTCTACTACTGTCATGACAGCAACCGGAACCAGGGCGGTTGGGTTGGGAGGCGGCGGGCCGGAGCCAGCTGCTGCTTGCTCCGTTGTTGAAGTCCCCGAGCCGACTGTTGCAGCCCCCTGGCTGGGTTTGAGTGCTGCAGTCCCCGGGCCGCCTGCCGAAGTCCCCAGGCCGACTGCTACAGTCCCCAAGCCGGATCCGACCACTCCGGGGTCAGTTGGCACGAAGATGGACTCTGATTCCAGCGAAGGCTTGATAGAAGGCTTGCGCAGGCACTGGAGAGAGACGCCGGCTGGTATGGCTTGCCGGGTGGAGCCAATCCATGCGAGGGCATCAACTTGCTCGTTGTCGGCCCGTGGCACATGAAGGAACTCGCACCCATCGAAGTACCCGCTGATCTGTTGGACGAGGAAGCGGTAGCTCGTCATGTTTGCATGCTTGGTGTCCCAGTCGCCGGACGACTGTTGGACTACCAAGTCCGAGTCGCGGTAACACAGCACTCGGCGAATGCCGATCTCCTTGGCTAGCCGAAACCCGTGGATGAGCGCCTCGTACTCAGCCACGTTGTTGGAGGCGGCAAAGTGAATCTGCAGCGTGTACTTGAGCTTGTCGCCTTTGGGAGAGGTGAGGACGATGCCAGCTCCCAAACCGATGCGCATCTTCGAGCCGTCGAAGTGCATCCGCCAATGGGTGGAATCCAGCGTTGGCGGCAGGTACTGGGTCTCGGCTCAGTCGACTAGGAAGTAAGCCAGCGCTTGGGACTTGATGGTGGTGCGGGGCTGGTAGAGGATGGTGTGGGGAGCTAGGTCGATGGCCCACTTCGCCACCCGGCCTGATGCATCTCTGTTGCCTATGATCTCGGCAAGTAGGGCAGTGCAGACGACCATGATGGTGTGCTCCTGGAAGTACTCCTTGAGCTTCTTGGCGGCAAAGTACATGCCGTAGCACATCTTCTAGTAGTGGGGGTAGTTCTCCTTGGAGGCCGACAACACCTTACTCAGGTAGTAGACGGGCCTCTGGACCAGTTGTGCCTTGCTATCTACTGGGCGCTCGACCACGATCACGGTGCTGACCACCCGGCTGGTGGCGGCGTGGTCAGCATCCGCTTGAGCTAGAGAAAAGCGTCGTATGCCTTGTCGTTCCACTCGAAGCAGGTGGTCTTCTTCATTAGTTAGTACAGGGGGAGGGCCTTCTCACCCAGCCGACTGATGAACCGGCTGAGAGATGCCAAGCACCCGGTGAACTTCTAGACGTCCCGCAGCCGGGTGGGTCTGTGCATCCGCTCAATGGCCTTGATCTTCACGGGGTTGCATTCGATGCCACGCTCGGAGACAAGGAAACCAAGGAGCTGGCCGGCAGGTACTCCGAAGATACATGTCTCCGGGTTGAGCTTGATTTGAAAACGGCGCAAATTGTGAAAGGTCTCCTTGAGATCCTCCAGAAGGGTGCCGCGCTTCTCCGTCTTCACCACAATATTGTCTACGTAGACGTGGGCATTTCTGCCGAGTTGCTTGAGGAGGCACTTCTGCATGCAATGCTGAAACATGGCGCCGACATTTCTCAAGCCGAACGTCATGGCCAGGTAATAGAAGGCTCCGAATGGTGTGATGAAGGCGGTCTTCAGCCGATCGGCCGTGTTCAGCTTGATCTGGTGATAACCAGTGTAGGCATCCAAGAAAGACAACAACTCGCATCCGGCTGTGGAGTCAATCACTTGATCTATCCGAGGCAAGGCAAATGGGTCCTTGGGGCAGGCTTTGTTGATGCTATTGTAGTCAATATACATACGCCACTTGTTGTTCTTCTTCAAAACGAGGACTGGGTTGGTGAGCCAGTCCAGGTAGAACACTTCCATGATAAAGCCGGCTGCCAGAAGCCGGGCGATCTCTTCACCAACGATCCTTCTCTTCTCTTATAACAAGCGGCAGAGGGGTTGCTTGACCGGCTTTGCATCCGATCTCACATGTAGCTTGTTCTCGGCGAAATCTGTCGGAACACCCGACATGTCTTTGGGAGACCACGCAAAGATGTCCCGATTCTCACGGAGGAAATCGACGAGCTCGCTTTCGTATTTGCTATCGAGGTGGGCCACTACGATAGCGTGTCTCTCCGGGTGCGCCGGATCCAAGGCGATCTTCTTGGTTTCCTTGGTCGGCTGGAAAGAGCCCTGGGCCTCCGTCTCCTTGGGGTCGGATGGCATGTCCGGCTGCTTGCTGGCCATGGCGACCACCCGGTCAAGGAGACGTTTCTTTTCGGCGATGACGAGGGACTCGGCCAGGTGACTACTGGCAGCAGCGCACGCGAGCGCTTCTGGTACTCGTCGACAATGGTGATGATGCCCTTGGGACCCGACATCTTCATCTTGAGGTAGGCGTAGTGCGGCACCGCCATGAACTTGGCCAGAGCAGGCCGACCCAAGAGCGCGTGGTAGGGGCTGTCCAGATCGACCACCTCAAACCAGATTGGTTCGCGGCGGAAATGGAGCTTGTCGCCGAACAGGACGTCGATCTTGATCTTGCCGATTGGAGAGCAGGAAAGGCCGGGTACAATGCCATGGAAGACAGTCCGACTGGGCAGGAGCTGCTTCTCCTTGATGCCTAGCTTCTCCATGGTGTCGCGGTAGAGGATGTTGATGCTGCTACCGCCGTCTATCAGGATCCGGGAGAAGCGGCAGGCCCGCCTCTCCGTGGAGAAGGTTGAGTTCAGCACCATGGTGTAAGCACCCGACATAGGCATCTCGGCCGGGTGGTCAGCACGGCTCTAGCCAATGGGCCTCTCGGACCAGTGCATGAATTCGGGGACCTCTAAGGCGATAGTGTTCACCTCCCGGTGGTGCTGGCGCCGGCTGTGCTTGTCGTCGACTTCACTGGTGAAGACGACGTAGGTGGCGTTGGCTTCGGGGAACTCATCTTGAAGCCTGCCGTCTGGACGGGCCGTCGGCTGCTGAGGAGGCGGAGCCGTGATACGTCTCCAACGTATCTATAATTTTTGATTGCTTCATGCTATATTATATTCTGTTTTGGATGATTAATGGGCTTTGTTATACACTTTTATATTATTTTTGGGACTAACCTATTAACCGGAGGCCCAACCCAAATTGCTGTTTTTTTGCCTATTTCAGAGTTTCGCAGAAATAGAATATCAAACCGAGTCCAAACGGAATGAAACCTTGGGGAACGTGATTTTTGAAACAAACGTGATCCAGAGGACTTGGAGTCCACGTCAAGACATCAACCAGGAGAGCACGAGGCAGGGGGGCGCGCCTACCGCCTGGGGGCGCCCTCCACCCTCGTGGGGCCCACATTGCTCCACCGACGTACTTCTTACTCCTATATATACCTACGTACCCCAAACCAGCAGAAGCATCCACGAAAACCTAATTCCACCGCCGCAACCGTCTGTACCCGTGAGATCCCATCTTGGGGCCTTTTCCGGCATCGTGCCGGAGGGGGCATTGATCACGGAGGGCTTCTACATCAACACCATAGCCTCTCCGATGATGTGTGAGTAGTTTACCTCAGACCTTCGGGTCCATAATTATTAGCTAGATGGCTTCTTCTCTCTTTTTGGATCTCAATACAAAGTTCTCCACGATTCTCGTGGAGATCTATTCGATGTAGTCTTCTTTTGCGGTGTGTTTGTTGAGACCGATGAATTGTGGGTTTATGATCAAGTTTATCTATGAACAATATTTGAATCTCCTCTGAATTATTTTATGTATGATTGGTTATCTTTGCAAGTCTCTTCGAATTATCAGTTTGGTTTGGCCTACTAGATTGATCTTTCTTGCAATGGGAGAAGTGCTTAGCTTTGGGTTCAATCTTGCGGTGTCCTTTCCCAGTGACAGCAGGGGCAGCAAGGCACGTATTGTATTGTTGCCATCGAGGATAACAAGATGGGGTTTATATCATATTGCATGAGTTTATCCCTCTACATCATGTCATCTTACTTAAAGCGTTACTCTGTTCTTTTGAACTTAATACTCTAGATGCATGCTGGATAGCGGTCGATGTGTGGAGTAATAGTAGTAGATGCAGGCAGGAGTCGGTCTACTTGTCACGGACGTGATGCCTATATACATGATCATACCTAGATATTCTCATAACTATGCTCAATTCTATCAATTGCTCAACAGTAATTTGTTCACCCACCGTAATACTTATGCTCTTGAGAGAAGCCACTAGTGAAACCTATGGCCCCCGGGTCTATTTTCCATCATATTAATCTTCCAACACTTAGCTATTTTTATTGCCTTTTATTTTACTTTGCATCTTTATTATAAAAATACCAAAAATATTATCTTATCATATCTATCAGATCTCACTTTCGTAAGTTGCCATGAAGGGATTGACAACCCCTTTATTGCATTGGTTGCGAGGTTTATAGTTGTTTGTGTAGGTGCGAGGGACTTGGGCGTGGCCTCCTACTGGATTGATACCTTGGTTCTCAAAAACTAAGGGAAATACTTACGCTACCTTACTGTATCACCCTTTCCTCTTCAAGGGAAAACCAACGCAGTGCTCAAGAGGTTGCAAGAAGGATTTCTGGCGCCGTTGCCGGGGAGTCTACGCAAAATTCAACATACCAAGTACCCATCACAAACTCTTATCTCCCGCATTACATTATTTGCCATTTGCCTCTCATTTTCCTCTCCCCCACTTCACCCTTGCCATTTTATTCGCCCTCTCTTTTCTGTTTGCCTTTTTTCCCTTGCTTTTTGTTTGCTCGTGTGTTGGATTGCTTGCTTATCACGATGGCTCAAGATATACTAAATCGTGTGACTTTACCAATACCAACAACAATGATTTTCTTAGCACTCCGATTGCTCCTCTTACCGATACTGAATCTTGTGAAATTAATGCTGCTTTGTTGAATCTTGTCATGAAAGATCAATTCACCGGCCTTCCTAGTGAAGATGCTGCTACCCATCTAAATAGCTTCGTTTATTTGTGTGATATGCAAAAGAAGAAAGATGTGGACAATGATATTGTTAAATTGAAGCTATTTCCTTTTTCGCTTAGAGTTCGTGCTAAAGCTTGGTTTTCGTCTTTGCCTAAAAATAGTATTGATTCTTGGAATAAGTGCAAAGATGCTTTTATCTCTAAGTATTTTCCTCCCGCTAAGATCATCTCTCTTAGAAACGATATTATGAATTTTAAGCAACTTGATCATGAACATGTTGCACAAGCTTGGGAGAGGATGAAATTAATGATACGTAATTGCCCTACACATGGTTTAAATCTTTGGATGATTATACAAATTTTTTATGCCGGATTGAATTTTGCTTCTAGAAATCTTTTAGATTCGGCCGCGGGAGGTACTTTTATGGAAATCACTTTAGGAGAAGCTACTAAACTCCTAGATAATATTATGGTTAATTATTCTCAATGGCACACTGAAAGATCTACTAATAAAAAGGTGCATGCGATAGAAGAAATTAATGTTTTGAGTGGAAAGATGGATGAACTTATGAAATTATTTGCTACTAAAAGTGTTTCTTCTGATCCTAATGATATGCCTTTGTCTACTTTGATTGAGAATAATAATGAATCTATGGATGTGAATTTTGTTGGTAGGAATAATTTTGGTAACAACGCGTATAGAGGAAACTTTAATCCTAGGCCGTATCCTAGTAATTCCTCTAATAATTATGGTAATTCCTACAACAATGCCTATGGAAATTTTAATTAGACGCCTTCTGAATTTGAGACTAGTGTTAAGGAGTTTATGAATTCACAAAAGAATTTCAATGCTTTGCTTGAAGAAAAATTGCTTAAAGTTGATGAATTGGCTAGGAACGTTGATAGAATTTCTCTTGATGTTGATTCTTTGAAACTTAGATCTATTCCACCTAAGCATGATAACAATGAGCCTCTCAAAGCCATGAGAATTTCCATTGATGAGTGCAAAGAAAGAACCGCTGGGATGCGTGCTAAGAAAGATTGCTTTGTAAAAGCGTGTTCTTCTAGTTTTTATGAGAATAAAGATGAAGATCTAAAAGTTATTAATGTGTCCCCTATTAAATCTTTGTTTTCCAATATGAATCTTGATAATTATGGGACTGAATATGATCCACCTTTACCTAGAAGGCGTTCCAAAAATTCGGAGTTGTTAGATCTTGATGCTAAAATTGGTAAAAGTGAGATTGAAGAGATCAAAACTCTAGATATTAATAAACCCACTATTTTGGATTTCAAGGAATTTAATTATGATAATATCTCTTTGATAGATTGTATTTCCTTGTTGCAATCCATGCTAAATTCTCCACATGCTTATAGTCAACATAAAGCTTTTACGAAACATATCGTTGATGCTTCGATGCAATCTTATGAAGAAAAACTTGAGTTGGAAGTTTCTATCCCTAGAAAACTTTATGATGAGTGGGAACCTACTATTAAAATTAAAGATCATGAATGCTATGCTTTGTGTGATTTGGGTGCTAGTGTTTCCACGATTCCAAAAACTTTGTGTGATTTGTTAGGTTTCCGCGAATTTGATGATTGTTCTTTGAATTTGCACCTTGCGGATTCCACCATTAAGAAACCTATGGGAAGAATTAATTATGTTATTATTGTTGCAAATAGGAACTATGTTCCCATAGATTTTATTGTTCTTGACATAGATTGCAATCCTTCATGTCCTATTATTCTTGGTAGACCTTTCCTTAGAACGATTGGTGCAATTATTGATATGAAGGAAGGAAATATTAGATTCCAATTTCCGTTAGAGAAAGGCATGGAACACTTCCCTAGAAAGAAAATAAAATTACCTTATTAATCTATTATGAGAGCCACTTATGGATTGCCTACCAAAGATGGCAATACCTAGATCTATCCTTGCTATTATGCCTAGCTAGGGGCGTTAAACGATAGCGCTTGTTGGGAGGCAACCCAATTTTATTTTTAGTCTTTTGCTTTTTTACTTCTTTTTAGGAATAAATATTCGATCTAGCCTCTGGTTGGATTTTTTATGTTTTAATTAGTGTTTGTGCCAAGTTAAACCTATAGGATCTTCTTGGATGATAGTTATTTGATCTTGCTGAAAATTCCAGAAACTTTCTGTTCACGAAAACAATTGTTAAAAATCACCAGAACGTGATAAAATATTTATTCCAATTTCTGATGATCAATAAACAAATTTTCTAGGCCTTCCTATTTTGGCTGAATTTTTGGAGTTCCAGAATTTGCGTTAGTTACAGATTACTAAAGACTGTTCTGTTTTTGACAGATTCTGTTTTTCGTGTGTTGTTTGCTTATTTTGATGTATCTATGGCTAGTAAAATAGTTTATAAACCATAGAGAAGTTGGAATACAGTAGGTTTAACACCAATATAAATAAAGAATGAGTTCATTACAGTACCTTGAAGTGGTGTTTTCTTTTCTTTCGCTAACGCAGCTCACGAGATTTTCTATTAAGTTTTGTGTTATGACGTTTTCATGTTTTGGGTAAAAGATTTGATGGATTATGGAATATGGAGTGGCAAGAGCCTAAGCTTGGTGATGCCCATGGCACCCCAAGATAATATAAGGACACCAAAAAGCCAAAGCTTGGGGATGCCCCGGAAGGCATCCCCTCTTTCGTCTACTTCCATCGGTAACTTTACTTGGAGCAATATTTTTATTCACGACATGATATGTGTTTTGCTTGGAGCGTCTCGTATGATTTGAGTCTTTGCTTTTTAGTTTACCACAATCATCTTTGCTGTACACACCTTTGAGAGAGACACACATGATTCAGAATTTATTAGAATACTCTATGCGCTTCGCTTATATCTTTTGAGCTATATAGTTTTTGCTCTAGTGCTTCACTTATATCTTTTAGAGCACGGCGGTGGTTTTGTTTTATAGAAACTATTATTCTCTCATGCTTCACTTATATTATTTTGAGAGTCTTAAACAGCATGGTAATTTGCTTAAATTGGGAAATTAATCCTAATATGCTAGGTATTCAAGACTAGTAAAAACTTTCTTATGAGTGTGCTGAATACTAAGAGAAGTTTGATGCTTGATAATTGTTTTGAGATATGGAGGTAGTGATATTAAAGTTGTGCTAGTTGAGTAGTTGTGAAATTGAGAAATACTTGTGTTGAAGTTTGCAAGTCCCGTAGCATGCACGTATGGTAAATGTTATGTAACAAATTTGAAACATGAGGTGTTCTTTGATTGTCTTCCTTATGAGTGGCGGTCGGGGACGAGCGATGGTCTTTTCCTACCAATCTAACCCCCTAGGAGCATGCGCGTAGTGCTTGGTTTTTGATGACTTGTATATTTTTGCAATAAGTATGTGAGTTCTTTATGACTAATGTTGAGTCCATGGATTATACGCACTCTTACCCTTCCATCATTGCTAGCCTCTTCGGTACCGTGCATTGCCCTTTCTCACATTGAGAGTTGGTGCAAACTTCGCCGGTGCATCCAAACCCCGTGATATGATACGCTCTGTCACACATAAACCTCCTTATATCTTCCTCAAAACAGTCACCATACCTACCTATTATGGCATTCCCATAGCCATTCCGAGATATATTGCCATGCAACTTTCCACCGTTCCGTTTATCATGACATGTTCATCATTTTCATATTGCTTTGCATGATCATGTAGTTGACATCATATTTGTGGCAAAGCCACCGTTCATAATTTTTCATACATGTCACTCTTGATTCATTGCCTATCCCGGTATACCGCCGGAGGCATTCATATAGAGTCATACCTTGTTCTAGTATCGAGTTGTAATCATTGAGTTGTAAATAAATAGAAGTGTGATGATCATCATTCATAGAGCATTGTCCCAATAAAAAAAGAGAAAGGCCAAATAAAAAAAAGGCCCAAAGAAAGAGAAAGAAAATAAAAAGGGACAATGCTACTATCCTTTTTTCCACACTTGTGCTTCAAAGTAGCACCATGATTTTCATGATAGAGAGTCTCTTGTTTTGTCACTTTCATATACTAGTGGGATTTTTTTTTCATTATAGAACTTGGCTTGTATATTCCAACAATGGGCTTCCTCAAATGCCCTAGGTCTTCGTGAGCAAGCAAGTTGGATGCACACCCACTTAGTTTCTTTTGTTGAGCTTTCATGCATTTATAGCTCTAGTGCATCCGTTGCATGGCAATCCCTACTCCTTGCATTAACATCAATCGGTGGGCATCTCCATAGCCTGTTGATTAGCCGCGTTGATGTGAGACTTTCTCCTTTTTTGTCTTCTCCACATAACCCCCATCATTATATTCTATTCCACCCATAGTGCTATATCCATGGCTCACGCTCATGTATTACGTGAAGGTTGAAAATGTTTGAGATTACTAAAGTATGAAACAATTGCTTGGCTTGTCATCGGGATTGTGCATGATGAGAGCATTCTTGTGTGACGAAAATTGAGCATGACTAAACTATATGATTTTGTAGGGATGAACTTTCTTTGGCCATGTTATTTTGAGAAGACATAATTGCTTAGTTAGTATGCTTGAAGTATTATTGCTTTTATGTCAATATTAAACTTTTATCTTGAATCTTTCGGATCTGAATATTCATACCACAATTAAGAGGGTTACATTATTATTTTTGCCAAGTAGCATTCCGCATCAAAAATTCTGTTTTTATCATTTACCTACTCGAGGACGAGCAGGAATTAAGCTTGGGGATGCTTGATACGTCTCCAACGTATCTATAATTTTTGATTGCTTCATGCTATATTATATTCTGTTTTGGATGATTAATGGGCTTTGTTATACACTTTTATATTATTTTTGGGACTAACCTATTAACCGGAGGCCCATCCCAAATTGCTGTTTTTTTGCCTATTTCAGAGTTTCGCAGAAAAAGAATATCAAACGGAGTCCAAACGGAATGAAACCTTGGGGAATGTGATTTTCGGAACAAACGTGATCCAGAGGACTTGGAGTCCACGTCAAGACATCAACCAGGAGAGCACGAGGGAGGGGGGCGCGCCTACCTCCCCTGGGCGCGCCCTCCACCCTCATGGGGCCCACGTTGCTCCACCGACATACTTCTTCCTCCTATATATACCTACGTACCCCCAAACCAACAGAAGCATCCATAAAAACCTAATTCCACCGCCGCAACCGTCTGTACCCGTGAGATCCCATCTTGGGGCCTTTTCCGGCATCCTGCTGGAGGGGGCATTGATCACGGAGGGCTTCTACATCAACACCATAGCCTCTCCGATGATGTGTGAGTAGTTTACCTTAGACCTTCGGGTCCATAGTTATTAGCTAGATGGCTTCTTCTCTCTTTTTGGATCTCAATACAAAGTTCTCCACGATTCTCGTGGAGATCTATTCGATGCAATCTTCTTTTGTGGTGTGTTTGTTGAGACCGATGAATTGTGGGTTTATGATCAAGTTTATCTATGATGAATATTTGAATCTCCTCTGAATTCTTTTATGTATGATTGGTTATCTTTGCAAGTCTCTTCGAATTATCAGTTTGGTTTGGCCTACTAGATTGATCTTTCTTGCAATGGGAGAAGTGCTTAGCTTTGGGTTCAATCTTGCGGTGTCCTTTCCCAGTGACAGCAAGGCACGTATTGTATTGTTGCCATCGAGGATAACAAGATGGGGTTTCTATCATATTGCATGAGTTTATCCCTCTATATCATGTCATCTTACTTAAAGCGTTACTCTGTTCTTTTGAACTTAATACTCTAGATGCATGCTGGATAGCGGTCGATGTGTGGAGTAATAGTAGTAGATGCAGGCAGGAGTCGGTCTACTTGTCACGGACGTGATGCCTATATACATGATCATACCTAGATATTCTCATAACTATGCTCAATTCTATCAATTGCTCAACAGTAATTTGTTCACCCACCGTAATACTTATGATCTTGAGAGAAGCCACTAGTGAAACCTATGGCCCCCGGGTCTATTTTCCATCATATTAATCTTCCAACACTCAGCTATATTTATTGCCTTTTATTTTACTTTGCATCTTTATTATAAAAATACCAAAAATATTATCTTATCATATCTATCAGATCTCACTTTCGTAAGTGATCGTGAAGGGATTGACAACCCCTTTATTGCGTTGGTTGCGAGGTTTATATTTGTTTGTGTAGGTGCGAGGGACTTGGGTGTGGCGTCCTACTGGATTGATACCTTGGTTCTCAAAAACTGAGGGAAATACTTATGCTACTTTACTGCATCACCCTTTCCTCTTCAAGGGAAAACCAACGCAGTGCTCAATAGGTAGCTAGCCGGCGGCCTGGCAGGCGGGGGTGGCAGGCCTTCACCCTTGGCAATTCGGGTGAGCCAGTGTCATTTCTGAGTGGTGTGGTTAGACGGCTTCGCGCCGGTGTGGAACTTGCAGGGAGCATCAAGGGTTTGCTCGAAGGAGAAAAGGCGGGCAACCAAGCAGGCTTGCCGCCCTTCTGACACTTGGGGACGAGTTGCCCCTTGTCGGTGTCAAAACCGTCGGATCTCAGGTAGGGGGTCCCGAACTGTGCGTATAATGCGGATGGTAACGGGAGGTGGGGGACGCAATGTTTACCCAGGTTCAGGCCCTCTCGATGGAGGTAATACCCTACTTCCTGCTTGATTGATCTTGATGATATGAGTATTACAAGAGTTGATCTACCACGAGATCGTAGAGGCTAAACCCTAGAAGCTAGCGTATGATTATGATTGTTGTTGTCCTACGGACTAAACCCTCCGGTTTATATAGACACCAGAGGAGGCTAGGGTTACACCGAGTCAGTTACAAGGGAGGAGATCTACATATCCAAATTTCCAAGCTTTCCTTCCACGCAAAGGAGAGTCCCACCCGGACACAGGACGAAGTCTTTAATCTTGTATCTTCATAGTCCAACAGTCCGGCCAAAGTATATAGTCCGGCTGTCCGAGGACCCCCTAATCCAGGACTCCCTCAGTAGCCCCTGAACCAGGCTTCAATGACGATGAGTCCGGCGCGCAGATTGTCTTCGGCATTGCAAGGCGGGTTCTTCTCCAAATTCCGAGTACCTGTCGAGTAGTGTCCGGCTTCCCATGAATGTTGCACTAATCGGCTTCTGCGCCTAATAATGGCTATCTTCCACGTGTCGAGCGAATGCGAGAAGTCGGGGCATTTTACACTTGCCACCCTAACCATGTGAGTAAATCGTCTATTTAAAGTGCCGGGGATCCTCAGATCCAGATCACACCATCCTCCCATAGCGAGTATCCATCGGAGTGCGCCCGGAAATGCCCATCCCATCATGGCCGGTCATCGCAGCTCCTCCTCTCGCTCCCGTAGCACTAAGCCAGGCAATTGGGAGAAGTGTTTCGTCCCCCGCAGCCAATTAGTAGAGTTACAGACCCAGAGGTTTCTCCCTCCTGCGTATATGGTCCCCGCCCGAGCCGGACTAGCCACTTACAATGGCGGGGTGCAAGCGGAGAGCTTTCCCAACCCATCCATGGGGGAGCGGGTATGCCTTGTCCCTTACTTATTAAGGGGACCCGGATTCCAATCCATCCATTCCTCCGCGGGCTCCTGGAGTTCTACGGTCTCCAGCTGCACAACTTTACTCCCGCCTCCATATTACACATCGCTGGCTACGTCGCCTTTTGCGAGCTGTTTCTGGGCTGTGAAGCTCATTTCGAGCTATGGAAGAGGCTATTCTGCCTCGTACCCCGTACACAGGAGGGGTCAATATATCAAGTGGGCGGAGCCGAAATATGGCGCCTCGCCGGGACCGGATACCTGTCCGGTACTCCGAAGAAGACATCCGAAGACTGGCCTTCGGAGTGGTTTTATATGGAGGACGTCCCCCTTCCGGACCCTATTCGGATGGGCCTTCCTGAGTTTAATAACGCCCCTTTGAAGAAACGCCGCAGCTGGCGCCCTCGGAGCCCCCAGCAGGAAGATAACAGAGAGGTCCTTTACCTGATGGGCCTGATAAAAACGCTGGCCAAATCAGGACTGACAATAATCGAGGTTATGTCAATATGTATAATGCGGGGGGTGCAGCCACTTCAATATCGGGGACAACCCATGTGGCACTTCAATGGAGAAGACGATGCCACCCGCTGCGGCCGTAAAGGTCCGGACTCCGCCGCTGCTCTAGCGAAAATACTGTCTGATTTATATAAAGGAGAGGAAGAAGAGTTCATCCGCATTAAGCCACGGGATGGATTCTCCATGTACAACCCCCCAAACTGGGTGAGCTGCTACTTTTTACTCCAGACCTTCCCACATTCTTCGTCATAAATATTTACCTTGCTATTTCATAGCAGGACCTGCGAAAAGCTGTGAGGGAGGTCCACAGCCCGTCTCCACAGCCAGAGGACCCTGACCGGGCCCTCGACCCCGGACTCGAAGAAGATCCGGGCATATTTGTGGAGCTTATCGACATATTTGTGGAGCACCGAAGCCGGGTAGGCTTAAAAGGAAGGCGGTCAGGACTGAGACGTCGTCGCAGAGGTATGAAAAAGAACCCTGCTCCGTGGTTGTCGTCTTTAAAATATAATAACGTCCATGGTTCCTGGCAGGAAAAACGCTCGCCGGACCGTATCCGGAGAGCCTGCTGGCCACGCCTCCACCAGCCGGGCTCCAGAGCCGGACTTAGAGGCAGATGCTAACGTGGGGACAACACCAGATGTTCCTCCTACAGAGGATGCGGATAGGCTGTCCGCTACGAATTCCGAAGTGGAGAGTGCCATGAATCACAGGCGTCGTCGGGCCGTATTCCGCGACCCTGGTTTCTCTGAAGAGGCGTTCGATGCCTTCAACTCAGGAGACGCGTACATCCGAGCTGCTCAAAATGGTCTTGCCAGAGCCACAGACCAGTATGTAAACGATATACGGGTAAGAAAATCTGATAATTATGTATATCAGTAGCCCCTGAGACTTGAAACAGTTGGCACAACTGATTTAAGGATCATTATTTGCGTAGGTTCTTACGGAGAAGAATACCCAGTTCCCTCAAGAGCTGGAGGAGTGCAAAGCCCAGCTACGGGCCGCAGTTGCCGCAAAGAAGGAGTCCAAGAAGGCCCCATCTGGTAACACTTGTTCTTATCGAAAAGAATGACATATACCAGTTAGTATTTGGCATGCATGCAAATCTAAGAATAGATTCTGCAGATGATCCCGGAGTGAATCCGAAGGTCGTGCGAGGGGATGAGAAACATGCTCAACGACGGCTAGAGGCTGGCGAGCGCGTGCTTACGCAGGTTAGGCGGGAGAAAAAGGTCTCCAAGATGCCAATACCCGGCTGGGTGTTGAACTGAAAGATGTTCGGGCCCAGCTAGCTGACTCCGTAAAGGAGAATAAGGAGCTTTGACGCGGCATTTTTAGTAAGTGCTTGAACGAAATTTTATAGAGTTCAACGAAGAAACTGTCTAACAGAGTTATATCTGTAGGTATGCTAACGGGTCGTCCCAGAGAGGAGATGCCCGGGTCTGCGAGTGATCTTCTGCCAGAGCTCTCACAACTGCACGAACAAGTTCGGCAGGTGATGCAGGGCATTGCCCAGGCCTTGTGGCCATCCGCCTCCCTGCCTGGAGGCATGGGGGAGCTCTTAGAGATGCTCAAGGGAGCGCGGCGGCGCTTCCGATTATGGAAGATATCTGCCTGCCGACAAGGTGCAAGGGAAGCCTGGGCCATGGTGAAGACTCGATATACCAAGGCTGACCCGAACCACATGGCCGAGGTCGGACCTGTGGGGTCTGATGGGAAAGAGATTCCCGTCAGTTTGGTGTATGACCAGGTGAAATTGGCCGCAAAGTATTCCCAACAGGATTGTAGGCTAGACAGTCTGTTGGATGGTATAGAAGAAGAATTTAGTCAGTCTAAGTGACTGTGTACTTCAAGTGACATATATTGTCCCTAGCCGGATTGTAAATCATTTGTCATGGCAGACCTTTTCGCTTCAACCTCCGGACTCGACAGTCCGGAGTGTATACGAATACCCGCTCAGTTATGTAAAAACCGGGGTACGCGTGGAAACCAGCCGTAGGGGTCATAAGTGCTTGAACAGACAAGTACCCAACTAGCTATGTTATATTACATGGATAGTAAGAAACATCTTCCAGGGAGAATAGTTCCGTTAAGGGTTCCTTTCCCTGGGTACACATGCATTAATGTGCATGTCCGAACTGCGAAAAGAGACGCAGGATATAAACATATGGGGGCATGTATTGTAATAAGTAAAAGTCATCTTTTGTTCACCGACCGAATATTCCCTTAAGAACGCTAGCTTTCGGCTTCACCCAGTCTGAGGTACACATCCGGCTGACCCGGCAGTAACAATCGCAGAGGTGCTCCCCTTATGCCCTAGCCGAATTAACGGGAACATAGGGCATAAACACAAGAGCGAGGCAACCCAGCTTGGCCAAAACTTAAGTCATATCGATGCATATAATGGCGAAGAAAAGGTACATGTGGAAAAGTAACACATGTGCAGGGGGCATAGAGCCCGGAAAATAGTTATATTAAGCTTCTGTATAAGAAGCCCCCAGGTATAATGAGCACGCCTGGCGCGTCAAGATTGTGTAGTCAAGACACATTTTAACCTTTTAAGGCCGTGAAGAAAAAGGGAAGAAAGAAAGAAAGAATGACAGACAGCGGATATATATATATAATTGACGGAGGTAAGGAGACGAACACAGAGTCCGGCACTAGGCATAGAACCTTCGGAGTCTGGCCGCGTTCCATGGGTTTGGCTTGAGTCGATTGTCCGATGCATCCCGCAGACGGTACGCTCCACCGGTTAGAACTTTGTCAATAACGAAGGGACCTTCCCATTTCGGCGTGAGCTTGTCCTTTTTCTTCTCTGGTAGGCGTAGAACGAGTTCGCCAACATTATAAGTTTTGGCCCGTACTTCTCTGCTTTGATATCGCCGAGCCTGTTGCTGATAGAATGCGGAGCGGGCTTTTGCCAAGTCACGCTCCTCCTCCAGGGCGTCCAAACTGTCCTGCCGATCAAGCTCGGCTTCTTTCTCTGCGTACATGCGCACTCGAGGTGAGTCATGAATGATGTCGCAGGGCAGTACCGCCTCTATGCCGTACACCATAAAAAACGGTTTGTATCCGGTAGTGCGATTCGGCGTGGTCCGTAGCCCCCATAGTACGGAGTCGAGCTCCTCGACCCAGTGCGTATCTGATTCCTTCAAGGATCGCACTAATCTGGGTTTAATGCCGCTCAAAATAAGACCATTTGCTCGCTCGACTTGACCGTTTGTTTGGGGGTGATAGACGGAGGCATAATCGAGCTTAATGCCCATGTTGCCGCACCAAGTTTTTACCTCGTCGGCTGTCAAGTTCGAGCCGTTATCGGTGATGATGCTGTGGGGGACACCGTAACGGTGTACAACCCCGGATATGATGTCTATCACTGGTCCGGACTCGGCCGTTTTAACTGGTTTGGCTTCTATCCATTTCGTGAATTTATCCACCATGACCAATAGGTACTTTTTCTTATGGCTTCCTCCTTTAAGGGGTCCGACCATATCACCGCAAAGGGCCAAGTAATGGGGATTGTTTGGGGAGCGGTAGGTGGCATATGGCTTTGGTTTGCAAAAAGCTGGCAACCGATGCAATGTTGGACGAGGTCCTGTGCGTCTGCTCGGGCCGTCGGCCAATAAAAACATGTACGGAAGGCCTTGCTTACAAGGGCCCGAGCTGTGGCGTGGTGGCCACCGAGTCCAGCATGAATTTCTGCCAAAAGTTGCCATCCTTCCTCTTCGGAGATGCACCTTTGAAGTACTCCGGTAGCGCTTTTCTTATAAAGCTCTCCCTCGTGGACCTTGAAGGCTTTAGACCGCCGCACAATGCAACGTGCCTCATTTGGGTCCTCAGGGAGTTCTTGGCTAGTTAGGTAAGCCAAGAAGGGTTCTGTCCACCGGGCGATGACAGCCATAATCACGTGGGCCGAAGGTGTTATTTCGGTGGCAGAGCCTCCGATTACGTCAGAGTGTTCGGGATCTGGCGTTGTGGCCGGATCCGGACTGTTGTTGCCGGTCTCCCCTTCCCACACCATGGATGGCTTAAACAGCCTTTCCAAGAAGATATTAGGTGGGGCAGGGTCGCGCTTAGCGCCGATGCGGGCGAGGATATCCGCCGCTTGATTGTTTTCTCGGACCACATGGTGGAATTCGAGCCCCTCGAACCGAACTGACATTTTGAGGACGACGTTGCGGTAAGCCGCCATTTTTGGGTCCTTGGCGTCAAAGTCTCCATTTATTTGAGATATTGCAAGGTTCGAATCCCCACGCACCTCTAGGCGTTGAATGCCCATGGAGGCTGCCATCCGGAGACCATGCATCAGGGCCTCATATTCTGCTGCATTGTTGGAGTCTGTGTATAATATTTGGAGTACGTATTGGACTGTATCTCCGGTGGGGGATGTCAGGACGACGCCTGCCCCCAGACCAGCCAGCATCTTAGAGCCGTCAAAGTGCATGATCCAATTGGAGTACGCGTCGTACTCTTTAGGGAGTTCGGCTTCTGTCCATGCGGCAACGAAATCAGCCAGTACTTGTGACTTAATGGCTCACCGTTGTTTGTATGTTATGTCGAACGGGAGGAGCTCAATAGCCCATTTAGCAATCCAGCCCGTGGCATCACGGTTATTTATTATGTCGTTGAGTGGTACTTCTGAGGCCACCGTAATTGAACACTCTTGAAAGTAGTGTCGTAGTTTCCGGGATGCCATGAAGACCGCGTATGCTATCTTTTGATAATGTGGGTATCGTGATTTGCATGGAGTGAGGACAGTGGATACGTAGTATACCGGCTTTTGAAGCGGGAACTTATGTCCGTCCGTCTCTCGTTCGACGACGAGCACTGCGCTTACAACTTGGTGTGTTGCCGCTATATATAACATCATTGGTTCGCCGATATTTGGCGCGGCCAAGATTGGGTTGCTGGCCAAGAGGTCTTTTATTTCTTCCAATCCGGCCATGGCCGCATCCGTCCAGTCGAAGTGTTCAGTGCGTCGAAGAAGGCGTTTCTCCCAATCGGGAGATAAAGCGGCTTAAGGAAGCCACGCATCCAGTTAATTTCTGGGTTTGCTTGAGGTCTGTTGGGATAGCCAACTGTGACAGAGCTCAGATTTTAGCCGGATTTGCTTCAATTCCTCTATTGGAAACGACGAAGCCCAAGAGCTTTCCGGCGGGCACGCCGAAAACACATTTTTCCAGATTGAGCTTGATGTCATATGTTCGGAGATTGTCGAACATGAGCCTCAACTCGTCTATTAAGGATTCAATGTGTCTGGTTTTAATGACCACATCATCTACGTATGCCTCCACTGTTTTGCTGATTTGTGTTTCCACGCATGTCTGAATCATGCGTTGATAGGTTGCACCGGCGTTTTTTAGCCCGAAAGGCATGGTGTTAAAACAGAAGGGGCCCTATGGAGTGATGAATGCCGTTGCGGCTTGATCGGACTCCGCCATCTTAATTTGATGGTATCCGGAGTATGCATTGAGGAAACACAATGAGTCGTGACCTGTGGTAGCGTCGATAATTTGATCGATGCGGGGGAGGGGGAAGGGATCCTTGGGGCAAGCCTTGTTAAGGTCCTTGAAATCGACACATAGGCGCCAGGATTTGTCCTTCTTTGGTACCATTACCAGGTTTGCTAGCCAGTCCGGATGTTTTATTTCTCTAATGAATCCGGCCTCGAGTAACTTGGCTAGCTCCTCTCCCATGGCTTGTCGCTTAAGCTCTGAGAAACGCCGAAGGGTCTGCTTGACCGGCTTGTATCCCTTTAGAATGTTTAGGCTATGCTCGGCCAGCCTGTGTGGGATTCCTGGCATGTCTGAAGGATGCCAGGCGAAGATGTCCCAATTCTCGCGCAAGAACTCCCGCAGTGCGGCGTCTGTTGTGGGGTTCAGCTGTGCCCCGATGGATGCTGTTTTTGTAGGGTCCATTGGGTGGACCTGGAATTTGACTATTTCGTCTGCTGGTTTAAAAGAGGTGGACTTGCGTCTTTTGTCGAGTATCACGTCGTCCCTGTCCACTATGGATCACATCGTAGTTAGTTCTTCGGCCGCAAGGGCTTCGGATAACGCCTCGAGGGCCAGTGCGGTGGTTTTATTTTCGGCGCGGAGTGCTATGTCCGGATCACTAGCTAGAGTGATGATACCATTGGGCCCGGGCATTTTGAGCTTCATGTACCCGCAATGGGGTATAGCTTGGAAGATCGTGAATGCCTCCCGCCCTAAAAGGGCGTGGTATCCACTACTGAACGGGGCCACTTGGAATGTGATTTCTTCGGACCTATAATTCTTCGGTGTGCCGAATACCACATCTAGTGTGATTTTTCCCGCACATCGTGCCTCCCGCCTAGGGATGATTCCTCTGAAGATCGTGCTGCTTTGCTCAATGCGGTTCTTGTCTATTTCCATTTTGCTAAGAGTCTCCTCGTAGATGAGGTTTAATCCGCTGCCACCGTCCATGAGCACTTTAGTAAGCCGGAAGCCGTCCACAATTGGACTAAGGACCAAAGCGGCTGGTGGTCGGGCTGTTCGGAGTTGAGGTTCATCATGGCATTGAAGGTTATGGCCATATCGTTCCATGGATTTATTGCTGCAACGTGGCAGACTTCGGCAAGGCTGCGGAGTGCTCGCTTGCGCCTATTATTTGAGGCGAAGGTCTCGAAGACTGTCAATACTGTATTGTTATTTTCCACAGGATGTTGCTCTGTGGTATTGTTGATGAGGAGATCCTCGCCGCTCTTGGCCACCTGCCGGAGTATCCAACTTGCTCTAAGGCTGTGTGTTGGCATGGTATCCGGTGTACTGTGAATTTGTCATGGCCCATTGAGCCATCCTTCCAATACAGTTCCACGCCCTCTAGTGGGCTTTGGTTTCTTTGTAATTAGATCGGGTGACTTACGAGAGTACA